>NC_092560.1:60933548-61131048 GCF_037038585.1 Patagioenas fasciata | reverse complement strand
GAGTTTTAATCTGGCTTTTTAATTGAGCTTTCATGGAGTGAGACCTGCACCAACAACATGTAATGATTCCAATGCATTTGCCGCATGTCATAGTTACTTTTAATCTGCTTTGAAAGAAGAGTGGATGACACATTTACATTCTGTTTTCAAAACAACAAAACATTGTGGTTGTACCTTTGATCCATTTGGATCCGTGTGTCTTGCAACTGCACAGGAGGCAGCGTGCATGTCCCCAGTAATAACATCATAATGAATACAGTCCTAGGAAAAAACACTGAGCTGAAAATAAGTACAAAAAACTCTTTAACTTTCATGATTTGAATCACAACGAAATATTTGATAGCCATGGAAACACTTGTTAATATGAGAAGAAGATAATTTCTTGCACTGTGTGCCTGCAGATGGTTGAAGAGGGGCACAAATTGTTTCCATCTCCCTTGTATGGAGCAACCACAACATGCACCGGTGTAAGCAGGACCACAGGTAGGGAGGCCCTGTATTTTTATTTCCTAGTATGGACCCCTGTGTGAGGGGACCTCTGCCAGGGAGTATGTGACTTAAGATATCTGTGTAGAATCTGCAGTAGGATCCTGCATGTGTCCAGTGATGTTTGTGACCCATTCAAGTGGTCTTTACAGTTGGCTCTCATTTGCACTGTTCCGAATGGTGCACAGGTACATCTCAGGCTTTAATGACAGCTGCTTGTCTGCCCTGTTTTCAAGGACTGGCAGAAATTCCACAACCTCCGCAGGCAATCTATTTCTGCATTGCTCAAAAAGTTCCTAATGCCTTGTGGTTAGAAACTGCACACAGTACTGTAACCCTGACAAATCCTGAAGAGTTATGTGAGGTGTCTTACAAGCTATACCTCTGTTTATTTAACATTATGGTGTTTGTTTTTCTCATAACAGTCTGATACTGTTGACTGATACTCTGTTAATCCCTCTCTCCAATCCTTTTCTGCTTCCTAGTCTGTTGTACTCTACCCTTTATTCGGGCAATGGATTATTCCAGTTCACATGAAGAGCCTCAGACTTCTCTCTATCGAATAGCATCCTTTTGTATATATCATCATCTAAGTCACAGGTGATCCTAAACAGACTAAGGTGAAGTCCAGGTGTATGACATAGATCTATTTTTGTGTGACCCTCTAGGTTTTTTACTCATACTAGATCCATACAGGTTGTCAGTCTTTTTTCTGTTTTCTTGTAGATAATAATGAATAGATGGATTATTTGCTTCAATATTTTTCTAGGAATTTAATTTGATCAGAAAACCTGTAATTTCACACATTGTTCCCCCATCCTTTGGAGACTGGCACCATGTTTCTCCTTTATTTACCCATTCTCTTGTAGTTTTTTACAGATACCTGTTAGTGGGTTGTAAGTTGTATTTGACAGCTCTTTGAGAATGACAAATGAAATTTGATAGTTCCTGATAATTTTAAATTATTTAAGATGATCTGTTCCCATTTAAAGCTGCAAATTTTTCTCTGTTGATGTAATTAATTGTGATATTACCTTTCATTAGTGAAAACTAGTGCAAAAGGTATCAAATGTTTATGTCTTTTTTATCAAACCCTCCCTGATAATTCTGACCCTCTGCTGAGCAGCAGAAGAGGCCTTTCTTTCCCGGGTACTCCTTCTGGAATAAGTGGCTCTATGGTTTCTTGTTTTACTGGATGGACCTTGCTTATTGATTATTATTTGTTTCTTGGCTTTTTCCTGTTTGCTTAAATTACTGTTTTTTCTTGTCCTCATAATCTGCAGAGGTATTCACCAGATACTGTGACTTCTGTTTACTCCTGCAAGTGGCAGTTGTGAATCTTAAAGCCCCTGAGCTGTGTAAATATTTTTGCCTGTCACGGAGGATAGAGGTTCGCCTGTCACCATCACAGCATATTAAGCTTGATCTTAACAGCTTCCCTCCCAACCCTAATTTTAATAAATGCCTTTTTTTTTAGGGGAGGGGTGGGGGGTGGGGGGTGGAGTGTCAATCTCTAGCTTTTGGTGGCTATGCTGTTGTCACCATGCTTTGGAATAGAAACTCTTACTTCATTCTGGTTTTAGAGAGATGACCAGTTTTATATTTTAGACTGTTGGAAGTACAGGAAACACTACTGAAATCTGCAGCATACTTAGGATGAGTTCATTATAACAAAATTTTAAAATGCCTCTGTTACACTTCTTTAACATTATTCAAAACACAAATACCCGCATATAGTAAGACAGACCCTGTCTCAAAATGATAGTGACAGTGATATTTAGGCACCTAAATAATTTGGGGATCTGGACCCTGAATGTATTTTGCAAGTCAGTGAATATAGTATACTAAAACATTGATATGATTTCTCATTAGTTTTTGCAGTAGCACACACACCAAACCTCACACTACCAGCAAAGTTTTTGGCTAACTGTACTATTAATGCAAATTAAATTAGGCTGCATGACATTAAGCTACTTGGGATTGTTCCAGGGCATCAATTTAGCAACATGTGCTTTCAATCACTATATGTTCTGTTCCTTTGGAAACTAAGAAAAAATACAATAAACTAAACATAAGCTGCAGCTTTTTGTGTGTGTGTGCAGAAATCAGAGTTCATTTTGACAATCAAGGGCTTGCCTGTGATTTCAAACATTAGACTTGTATATTTCTGAATGACAACGAGCAGCATCAGGAGCCTGCTGACAATTCCCTGTCTGCCATTGTAGCCTTTCTTCACAGACGGCCACTTTTCACTTGTCCCTCCCTTATTCCTGCTGCCCTGTGTGGCCTTCTTTTACCCCTCCAAGCTGAAAAGTCCCTTGTCTGCCTTTCTTTCCAGCAATACCTTATGGATATTTCTGCTCAGGAGACAAATGGGCTTAGAGCTCAATCTCAAGAGATACCATGTTGTATCTAGGAGAGATTTGAGGTCTGTGGCCACACATACATACATAAGCCTAGACTTATGTAAAAATAGGTGGTTGGATCCAGATGGAGTCCAGCTGTGTGGTGAGGCATCCCAGATAGTAAGCCGTTGGCCAAGTGCTTTAGTTGAGTTGTGGCATTGGACTGATGCTATCAGTCTGCATTTGGACACAGGGTCGCTTATGTCAGCCTGTGTGGATGTCTCCAGTACTTCCAGTTTTGGGGTCAATGACAGTAGGTTTGTCCACATTTGTCAGCATAGTGGTACTCTGGCATGTGAATAAGGCAGAACCGGGTCAGGAAGCCCAAAATTGGCATTCTTAACCTTTCCATTCAGATGATAGCTCAGCTTTGTTGGTGCCTCAGTTTGTGAAGCTCTCTAATAATCCCCTGGTCATGTCCATAGCTTTCTTGAACATCCTCCTTATCACAGTAGCATGGCACAAACCTCTAGCCCACTGCCGTATAGGAATCAAAAAACTAGGAATTATGACAGTTTCCCCAGGGGCTCAATTGATTAATTGTTTTTAGAACACACAAGGAAAATCAAAATGAAAAACTAAAAGTATTTTTTTTTCCCATTAAAGTAGAGAATTGGAATAAACAGGGGAAAGGAGAAAAGAGACTGTTAACGGAAAACTGTGAAAGTTCAGGTTTGGAGCTGGGCTGAGGTGCTGGCAGCAGCAGAGACTTATGGTGTGGCAGCCCTGATGTGGTTGTGTGCACCTCTGAGGTAAATACAAGGAAAAACAAGCTAATCAAAAAGGAAAATACCCTGGAGCAAAGGAAGAGATTAAAGAGAAAGAATTGTGAAACCCTGTGATTTTCTCATTATTCTTGTTATTTTTATGTCTTTTTTTATTGTCCTTCCGTTCTCCAAGCCTCCTGCAAGTCTTCAGCAAGATGTAAGATTTAAATAGTTGCAAAGAAATGGAACTCTGTTCCCATTTTCCCTGCAAAACAACTCCAAATCTACAACACCATATAAACACAAATCCTAATTTAGACTTTTGAAGTGCCATGTTTTGTAAACTAATTGTATTGCATGGAGAGAGATGGTAGGCTGGCACATGAACCCTGACTCCTTTATTCATACAAGCTAGTGCCTTGCAAATAGCAGCACTCACAATGAAAGTTCACACGCACATATGGAAGGTGTCGAGAATGTGAAGCAGGGATAACAAAAGGGGCTGAGAGGAGAAGAAATGGAGGATTTTCTTTTAGCAGGCTTATTTAATCTCATGCTTACTTCTCAATTAGGGGTGATTTGGCTGCCTCACACAATGCAGCCTTCAAAACTGTTTCCAGAATTTATATGGTTATGGCAAAACACCCTTATGGCTACTGCCCCTCAGCATCTCCATCTTTTTCTAGGGCAAGATATTTTCTTTTGAGAAATCTGTCAGGTAATTTGTAACCTTAATTGTGCGAGTGTGTGTTATCATAGAAGGTGTCTTTCTTTCTTTCTTTCTTTTTTTTTTTTTTTGATACTTAAGAACAATGTAGCACTTTTTAGGAGTCTCTGTAAATTTACTTTTAGGAACATATTCTTATTAATCAAAATCATCTGCTGGGCTTACAGGCTGTTTTCTTTGCAGAATTGTTTTTGGAAGCTTAACAGTGTAATTCCAGGGATGATTTTGGCCCCAGTGCGTTAGAATCTGGGCCTGCAAAGGAACTTTATATAGCTCTTTGGGAGGAAGAACTTATACTGCCAATCCATAGTCCTCTGCCAGAATTAGACCCTGATTCTGTAAACTACCTCTATTATTTAAGCTTCTGCTTAACTTTAAACATGTGCACATTGACAGGAATATTAAAAACTTGAATTCTTCATGCATTAAGGTCCCCAGAAGACCACATTTGCTCAGGAGACAGAGGGCCAGAAAGACTCCCAATATATGGACCAAACATGGCACATGAATATGTGGGAGCAGATTGCTGCTCAGAGAGCATACCTGGTGTGGCACACAGCTCCAACTCCTATGGTTTACTCCATCCCCAGATGGTGAGGAGGCAACAAAGAGAGATTCATAGAATGTCCTGAGTTGGAAGTGACCTACAATGATCATCATGTCCAATTTCTGCCTCTGCTTATGACAACCACTAAATTCATACCATGTATCTGAGGGTGCTGTCCGGTCTCTTCTTGAACACTGTCAGGTTTGGGGCCACGACACCTCCCTGGGGAGCCTGTTCCAGTGCTCCACCACCCTCTGGGGGTAGAGCCTGTTCCTAATGTCCAACCTAAACCTAAACCTCCCCTTACTCATCTTCCTGCCATTCCCTCAGGTTCTGTCATTGGTCACTAAAGAGAAGAGATCAGCTCCTGCTCTTCCTCCTCCCCTTGTGAGGAAGCTGTAGCCAACATGAGGTGTCCTCTTAGCCTCCTCTTCTCCAGGCTGAACAAACCAAGTGACTTTAGCCACTCCTCATACAGCTTCCTCTACAAATCCTTCACCAACTTCATAGCCCTCTTCTGGACACTCTCCAGAAGCTTTATATCCTTTTTATCCTGTGTCACCCAGAACTGCACACAGTGCTCCAGGTGAGGCCACACCAGTGCAGAGCAGAGTGGGACAATCACCTCCCTGCCCGGCTGGCAATGCTATGCTTGATGCACCCAGGACACGGGTGGCCCTCTTGGCTGCCAGGGCACACTGTAGGCTCATGTTCAACTTGCCGTTGACCACAACCCCAGCTCCACGGAGCTGCTCTCCAACATGCCGTCCTCCCATCTGTATGTACAGCCAGGATTGCCGTATCCCAGGTGCAAAATCCAGCACTTGTACTCCATGCAGCTGGTGATTGCCCAGTTCTCCAATTTGTCCAGATACCTCTACAGGGCCTCTGTGCCCTCAAGAGTGTCAACAGCTCCTCCCAGTTTTGTGTCACCAGCAAATTTACTAAGCAATCCCTCAAGTCCTGAGTCTAAGTCATTTATGAAGACATTGACGAGTACTGGCCCCATGAAGGATTCCTGTAAAACCCCGCTAGTGACTGGTTGCCAGCCCAACATAATCCCACTTACTAGAATCCTTTTTTGCCCAGCCCATCAGCCAGTTGCGCACCCACTGCATTGTGTATTTATCCAGCTGGATGGTGGTCATTTTGTCCAGGAGGATACTGTGAAAGACAGTATCAAAGGCTTTACTGAAATCCAAAAATATCACATTGATAGGCTTCCCTTGCTCAACTAGGTGGGTAACCTTGTCATAGAACAAAATTAAGTTGGTCAGGCAGACTTTCCCCTCATGAACCCGTGCTGGGTGGGACCAATGACTGCGTTGTCATTCAGATGTTTTTCAATAACTCCCAGAACAATCTTCTCCACGATTTTGCCAGGCACATAAGTGAGGCTGACAGGCCTGTAGTTGCTGCACAGACAAAAAAGGAGGGAGTCAGCTGGATGGGCAGAAAACTCTTGCTAAGATGCTGTAATATGCAGGGAATGTGCTTGTGCTGTTGCAAAGGTAGGCAACACTCATTTTCAGGGAGAAAGAGATAAATACCAAGCCTTTGATGCTACAAATCTTGCTGTGTATGTTCTAATATTCCTCTGCCTTCCACACTTTAAGAAGTGACTCCAGGTACTAGTGACTGTGGGTGCCCTAATGCAATCTGTTGACTTTGTGCTGAGAGGTGTTGACTGTTTTTAAGATGTGCATGTCCATGAATGAGAAAACAATGAGCTCAGAAAGGAGAGTTGAGGGAAGGTGAGTGTTTCAAAACTACTTGTGGGACTGAATTTTTAAAATTTTTCTGAAATCCTGGAAGAAACTACATTTTGAAGGAGAGAGTTTAGATTTTCTTAGGGAATAGAACGCAAAACTAGAATAGAATTAAAGTAATCACACACAAATATACATATATATATATATAGAGAGAGAGAGAGAGAGAGAGAGAGAGAGGGGGGAGAGGGAGAAAGGGAGAGAGGCAGAGATGAAGAGAGGGAGAGAGGGAGGTTAAAACCTTAAACTAAACTGTTTAGTTGAAATGGAGATATTTTAGTGTGGAAGAGTAAATATAAAAGCAATAAATGCTATAAATACTTTTACTCTGTACACCATGCTGTCAAATAAAAACAGAAGAAAATGAAGGACATTGTCTGGTTCCAACTGCTGACTCCACTTCTTCTGGAATCAGACAAAAAATACAATTTGTTGATATATAATAGGCCATGTGTGATAGCAGCGGGATTTTGAAAGCGACTATTTTCTGATAGAAATGTGAAAGTAAAAAAGGCAAATCAGGCTCAGAGTTCAATTCATCATCTGAGAAGAAGAAAATGAGAAAATCGAAGGAGGTAAAGTGCAAATTGCTCAACACAATGAAAGGTACAGTGTAGGCATAAGGAAGTTTGTTAGAGAACGCAACATTCCAGATATCATTCTAGCAAAGGCTCTAAAATAAGGGGAAAACATGCATATCGTCCAACAGGAAATTCTGATATGTTGAAATTTATTGCCATTCTGGACTGCCATGAAAAGATGAAACTGGTTTTTGCTTTTGGAAAAAAAAAGTTTTTTACTGGAAGTTATGGATAACTATGAAGCCAATGTGTTGTGAATGACTCCAATGTCTCAACATCCAGACAGAAAACAAAGCCGAGTTTTTAATTTTCTCTTCAGTTTTGGTAGCTAAAACCTCTTCTGTCTAAATACTTGCTATTAGTCAATAACTAAATAATGAAAACAGCTTTTTCAGGTGCTTGAGTGTTGCTTAAATCTAATTCAGAGCCTTCTGTATGAAAATCCAGACTTTTTGCTCCGTCCAGGAGGTTTGGGCTGTACCTCAGCACTACAAAGGCAATTTCCCAGAGCAGCACACTTGCAGGAGCTGCACAATTGCCTTCTAGGCTCCACTGACTCAGTTTACTAGATATCCACTGATTATATGGGAAGCCTGGACAACTCACCCAACTTAAATACCTGGACCAGTGTAGATACCAATAAACTGATGAGATTCATTTTATCCAAGATGTCCTTGAGGGTGGACTGTGAACAGGCTTCCAAGGGAAGTGGTTGAGTCGCCAGTCCTGGTGGTGTTTAAAAGTCGTATAGATGAGGTTCTTAGGGACATGGTTTAGTGCCGGATTTAGGTTATGGTTGGACTCAATGATCTTAAGGGTCTCTTCCAACCAAAATGATTCTATGATTCTGTGACTTCTGAATCTGAGCAAAATATAATGGCAGTTTGATAATACTATATTTATCCTTGAACCTTGTCCTAGACATCATATTTTTGTTTTTCTTTACATTATTCTAAACATATAGTTACCCATTCACAATGGGTCTTTGTGCAAAAAGGCTTGTTTAGGAGAGGATGTTCATCTATGTTCTAATCTACAACAGATATAAATAGACAATGATATATTTTTCTATAGAATTATATGTATTTTGGAGAAACAAGATTACACACTTTTGCTTCTTTAGCAGTGACTTTTGTATCTATACTATAACATACTCCCTGTATGGTTGTCATGTTAAAATAATACTAAGAGTGAAAGAGCTGCCATATCTACAGAGGTTTTTGTAGAAGTGCGATTGTAATTTTCGATTGTCTCATTTAATGAACAAGTAGCAACATCTTGTCACCCAGATTCAGATCTCCTGTGAGCAACATCTGGTCTTCTTTAGCAGTCTATTGTAAAGACCATTATTCAATGTTTTATATGTTAATGACTTTGAATGCCTTCATTTTTCTGAAACCACAAAGCTATACATTTTTGCCTGATGACACTGCCATTTGCAGTATTGCTACTAATCCTGTCATGGGTACTAGCGTAATATGATATAACAGTGTTGAAATGAATTATCAGAAACCAAGTGCATGTAAAACCAAGCATAGAGAAATTGCCTTCTTCCCAATCCAACTTTAGCATAGCAGCTTTCTCTGAGGGAAGCTCCAGACCATTTTCTTTTTAACAAATGGCTCTGAAATAGGAGTTGAAAGCCATTTAAATCTGTCTTGTGCTCTACACATGACAATGCTGTATAAAGAATAAAAGCTCATTGTTATGACATAATGACTATCTCATTTAAAATGTTGTGTGTACTGAGTATCTGACAGTTTTCACTGGACATGACAGGTCAGATTCATTCAAGCAATAATGCTGTGGCTGACCAGTATCTGTCAAACGCTTTGTTACAGTAGACTATGATTTTGAAAGTATCCCTGGCGTTACGGTTTTAGGGATGCATTTCAAATTTCATACTGAAATCTATACAAATTTTTTCCTTTGGTCATTTCAGAATGTGTAACTCTAAAACTGTGTGTTTTGGGGAAAATTATGCATGGAGGGCTGGGAGTTTACATGTTACCTATTTTAAACTAAAGTCTATGAGATCTTATGCAGGCTTATTGCTGTTTCTTCTGCAGTCTGTGCATTGTCTTCCATCCTGTGCATCATTCCAAACTAAGCAGCCTCCAGGGAACAGTGTAGACTATCACTTTGTGTTGTCACCTTGTGTGCTGACAGCATGAAGAAAAATGTTTGGCACAGCCTTGCATTGGTAACACATACTGATAGACATCGAGTGTGCCTCAGTCCAGCTGTTCAAGATTTAAATGTGTAATTAAATATAATCACTATCCATATTAGGACTGACAGTTTATATTCTTTTTATAGGAAGTATTTAGTAACCTTTTTACTTTTCCTCATCAGTCACTTTTTATTCTTTTTCCTAGTATTTCATACTGCAGTGGTAACGTGACAGGCCAGTTGGCTCAAAAAATTCTTTTATTCTTCGAATCCAAAATACAGTATCTTTATCAGGAAATGAAACGAGCCTTTCATGTTTGTGGTCTTACCTGCTCATACCTAATGATAAGGGAGCTCAACTCAAGGAGACAATCACTCCAGGAGTGAGGGGGCGAAATGAGGTACATGTTGAATATAATTGGTTAAGTCTGTGTTTGGAGTACATCTACTTGATTTGACTTTAGTTATGGTCATTTCTGTTGTAGTTATTGCACAGTTATTTTTCTGGTTTTCACTTTGAAGAACAAAAGCACCTAATGGAATATGATAGGAGAAAATTCAAATGCATGGAAGGCTGTGTTTTCTCCATTGTCTTATTAAACATGAAAATAGGTATTTCTCCTTAAATTCCAAATGATCAGATCTATCTATGAGAAAATAAAGATCCTATCAATTAGATGTTTTTATTATGTTCCATTTAATCAAATTTTTGTGAAAAACAGTAGTGAAAAAATGAGTAGGAAACTCGATCCTGGACCACAGCAGATAAAAGATGGACAGCCTGTCTGGGAGATGAATGGAATTTGGCTCCTTTCTGTATCAGACATTACAAATTTAGACATGAATGCAAGGTGGTGCCACTCAGTGGAATAAGATGAGAGGGAGCAGGAACTGGTGACTTCAGATGTCCAGTACCAAATGGATCTACTAAGTCCTCTAACCCCAGCTCTGGCTCTAGGGAAGTTTCAGTGATTACTGAGTTAGGGGGTAATGCTAGAATAGGGAGTGGATATTTCCTTTCAGCATTTTTCTCAGCTGGACCTATATAGCTTTTTTTTTTTTTTTTTTTTTCCAGACTCTTTGCACAATACCTGTCACTGAATTAGGATAAAGGTAATCCAACAAACAACATAATTTAGCACAGTTCCTGCAATGAGGAAGTTAGTGTTAACAGTAAACTGAAAACAGAAAAGCTAAGGTGAAATACCTTGCCAAAGTCAAAAGTATATCAGCAAAAGAGATAGGAACAGGGTCTTGATTTCATACTCTCCACGAAGCCACTCTCTGCTGGACTGAGCTGTAGCAGCATTATTGGATGAACTTAACTGACAATGTTTCTTATATTCATGAATCCGGGCTACCATAAAACCCCATATCGGGCTCTCACCTGAGAATTAGCATTTTAAAACTATCTAAACACAATGCCACCAGAAGGAAATGACACCGCATAGCTTTTTATTGGATTACAAAGCAACAGAGCTGGCAAAACGTGACCTAAAGCTTCATCTCAGTACGGTGTTGGTAGAACCAGTAGTTGTTTATAAATCGCACTCAGGAAAAGCTAGCCACTTGCTGATGAATTTTTGGTGGAAGGATGGTGACATCTAGTGGGATTACTTTCACACAGCCTTTCACATTATGGAAGCATTTTTTCAGTAGTAAGAAGACATGATTTTACATACTTAATTCAGCTGCTTTTTGAAAGCTATTTTATGCAGTATCAGCTTTTCACCTAACACAGAGGCCTCCGAACTTTTCAAACATAATTGCCCCATTTACTGCAATACTAAAAAAAAAACCAACAAGTTGCCATAAGGAGTGATTCAGTAGTCTGCAAATAAAGCTGTATCATAAATGACTTTGCAAATAAATATTGTGCTGACAACTTAGATTTTTCTCCCTAAATTCATGACTTAATTTCAAGAGCTATTTGCATCAGAAAGACATGATGGACTCCGTTTCAGTAGGGACGTAGCTCCAGGGAGTGATTTATCCTTTCTGTAAGTAAACAAACAAACAAACAAATAAATAAATAAATAAATGATTGAATGAATGAATGAATACAAGAAAAAAAAAAAGTTTTAAGAAAGGGTGGAACAAATCACCCTTTAGGTGATTTAGGTGATCTCTGGTTTGGTAATTAGTATAGTTTAGATGCCTAACTGCAACAGCTGAAATTCGGTAAAATAAGTCAGACTAAAATGACTTTGGTGCTCCCTTCTCATTCAGAGTCAATCAAATCTAATCTGTTCAATCATTGAAAGAACTGCTGGAAGTGTGTCTTAAAGAGAAGTTTGGACAATGAAAGATAAAAGGTACATAAAGTAACCAAAGTAATATCTGTAACAGAAAAATAATCAGCACCAGGGCTTGTTTTTATTGCTGGAGCTCAAATATATGAATTACTAAACTGCTGGACCAGCTCATGATCTGGGCCAGTTGGACTCTCCCAGCTAGTTGCTGGGCAACTGGGACATTCCCAGTGAGCTGTGTGTATGAGCCCCTTGGTTTGGGAGCTAAGACAGGTTCGTAGTATGGAGGTATGCGGTTTCGTGCCAGTTGCTTTATTAGTACAGATGTTGTCTGTTATTCTAATATAAGGGGTACCAGTGAGATGCTCTCCAAATGCAACAGTAGTAAGTGCTTATAATGTTTGTGATGCATCTTGAAAATGCAACAATCAAGAGAATTTCTAAAAATTTTCAGCATGCACTGACTCCCTCCTCCTTTGTCTTCACCTTTAGTTAGCCCAGTATTAGGTTCCCAAGGAGATTTGGCATTATATGTGATATGTAGTATGGGCCATTTTGTTGTCCATACAGTTTTATGGCCATGACTGTACTGAGGCTATTGCAATCTCGAGAGCCTGGAGGTAATAGGCTGAACTAAGAAAAATGCAAAGACTTGGGACAGAATAACCCCTAGGCAGCTGTACAGGCAGATGACTGACTAGATGGAGAAAATGTGTTGAGAGCCTTGATGGATAATAAATTCAGCATGAGCCAGCAGTGTACCCTGGCCACCAGCAGAAGGCTACCGGTATCCAAGGTTGTATGAACAGGAGGGCAGCCAGCCAGTTGAGAGAAGTCATTCTTCCCCTTTGTTTGGCACTTGTGAGACTGAATCTGGAGTCCAGTTTCAAACTCCCTAATAAAATAATGATGTTGACAAACTGAAGCGAATTTAGCAGAGGGCCATTGTGGAAGGATATTCAGTGGCTGGAGCACGCCCTGTGAGGAGAGGAAGACAGACCAGGACTTCTTCAGGTTGAAGAAGGGAAGGATCAGGTAAGACAGGATTGCTGTTTTCAGGTACCTAATGGGAGAGCTGAGAGAAGATAGAGCCAGATTTTTTCAAGAGGAGCACAGTAGAAGGCTGGGAGGCAACAGGCACAAGATGGAACTGGGGAAGTTTTGACATGATATATGAAAATTATTTTTACCATGGGGATGATCAAGCACTGGAACACAGATCCACAGAAGCACTGAAATTTACATCCTTGCAGGTATTTAAACTTTGGTTGGACACAGCGCTGAGCAACCTGACTTAACTAGCCCTGCTTTTAGTAGGAAGTTGGACTGGTGGCCTCTGGAGGTCACCTCCATTCTACATGCTTCTATGACACTGAAAAGAAGCCATTCCAGAAGTCAGTAAATCAGCCCTTTAGGGATATTATAGAAAAAAAAAAATAAATCTGTATATGTAGTTATTTTTCTTTTTAGAAATACAATCTTAGCAATCATTTGACTGGAAGTCAGTCGTGACTCATTAGTCAGGTCATGTATTTATCTTACAGCCATCTCTAGACTTAGTCACCAAGGATAAGTATCAGCTGACCTTCATATGTACCAAAAGTTTTGTAAAGTTAGGGAAGACTGTCTAAGTACTTTTTGTGGTTAGCACTTGAGAATCTAAGCAATGAAGGTTCCTTTACTGTTTAGAAGAAAATGCAATATTTTTAAATTACAAAATACATGGCTCTCATGCCTCAAGCTAATCAAACTAAATGAATGATGCTTCAAGTGTGGAACATTTTGGTTGAGAAGGATGTGCTCTTCTGCATTTTTCCATTACAGAAAAAAGAAGCACAAAAGATTCAGACTGAAACTGAATCTGGTGCTGCATTTGGAAATCCATAGTCACCAGGACTTCCTTCTACAATCCTTCGGTTCTTTTTGTGTGCTTTGTACCGATAGGCGTTCTTATCAAGTTTCAGATACTGAGTTTATTACGCCTTTGAATATTACAGCTACACAGATAATGAAAGGTCTGTTTAATGGCTCCATCTCCCAGCTAGCTGGACACAGATCATACCCACTCCAGAAAATGTCTCTTTGCACAGTCTCGGGTTTGAACTAGTAAGTCCAGTGTGTGGATTTACCATGTTAATCATGGCAGCATACTTCTCAATGCCACACCAGCTACATGGCTACAAAAACCAGACCCATGCCTTTCTTCAGCTCTCTGCTGTCTTCCTTAAGTGCTTCTCAGGATGTCAGAAATGGTATACAATCCATATGGTGGGATACTCTTCATTTAGCACACTGTATCCTTAAGATCCATACATTCCTTAGGCTTCTAATAGCCTGAAATGAAGTTACAGGATATGCTGCAAGGCCTGCATTTTTGCCTACTGGTGAGAAGAAGCTGACCTGTGAAGCTGAAGAAATATAGAAAATATACTATAGATGAAGACTGTGGAGGAAGTCTTCTTTGGTTTTTGATGGGTATTGGGAAGTCTGTATTTTTCCTACCTGCACTTTTCACTTTATGAGAGAATTATCTTTTAGCTGTTTAAATGAAGTGCCTAAGTTGGTAAAACAGAACTCACATTAGACAGATTTAGGAAGTGAGTGGTTTGGGTTTTTTTTTAAAGCAGCAGAGAAATACTTGAACATCAGTCCTTATTTACCAAAATACGTCTGTGGGTTAATTATGGGACTTGAAGTTAGGCTTCCAATTTTCCATTTAAACTGCATGAAAAAGTCTGGTGTCCTCTATACTAGAAAAATTATAAAGGAAGCTGAATGACTCCTGTTCTTCAAATTCCATCTTCATGACACCTTTTAAGAACATAGACACTTGCCACCTCAGTAATACCATATTATAGTAATATTTAGATACATTAGCTTTCTCCGGCAACACCCATGTTCTTAATCTAGTTCATCCTCACACTGAGCCGAGTCTACTCATCAGCCTTTCCCTTCTGTGACCTTTTGAGCAGTATAGCTGACTCCACAAATTTTCTCACAGAAGTGTACCTGTTTCACCAGCTGAATACTGAAATTGTGCAAATGGCTAAGTCTCTTAAAACAAATGTTTGAATTGTTACTTAGCTATCACATCAGAATCCAAATAGCTCTATTTGCCTTTCAAAATGACAGTAGATTATTTTCCCCAGTCAATCCATTTCCATTTCACAGAATCACAGAATGGTTGGGGTTGGAAGGGACCTCTGGAGATCATCTAGTCCAACCTGCCTGTTAAAGCAGGTACACCTAGAGTAGATCACACAGAAATGTGTCCAAGTGGGTTTTGAATGTCTCCTGAGAAGGAGACTCCAGAACCTCTCTGGGCAGCCTGTTCCAGTGTTCTGCCACCCTCAAAGTAAAGAAGTTTCTCCTCATGTTTAGATGGAACCTCTTATGCTTCAGTTTGTGCCTGTTACACCTCATCCTATTGCTGGGCACCACTTAAAGGAGTCAGGTCCCATCCTCTTGACACCCACCCTTGAGATATTCATAAGTATTGATGAGATCCCCTCTCAGCCTTCTCTTCCCCAGGTTGAACAGACCTAGCTATCTCAATCTCTCCTTGAAAGAAAGGTGCTCTAGGCCCCTAATCATGTTTGTAGCTCTTTGCTGGACTCCCTCCAGTAATTCCTTGTCCTTCTTAAACTGGGGAGCCCAGAACTGGACATAGTACTCCAGATGCAGCCTCAGCAGGGCAGAGTATAGGGGGAGGATCACCTCCCTCAATCTGCTGGTCACCACCTTTTTAATGCACCCCCAGATACCATTGGACTTCTTGGCCACAAGGCCACATTGCTGACTTGTGGTTTACCTGTTGTCAACCAGAAGCCAACAAACTTGTATTTCTGCTACGGTACTTGGTTTGTACAAAATAATTTCTCCTTAGTAAGGGTTCTGTAAAGAAAAGGGTTCAATCTGTTTTTTTATTACAGAGATAGTTTGTCCTTATCATTTAAATTGAGCAGCTCGGTCTTTCACACTGGTGGGGGGGTGATTACCTGCTGAAGAGGAGCACATAGAAAACTGCTTCAAGAATGCTGTCTTCTCAAACGAAAGCAGCTAAGGGCTCCTTCTTTGTGCAATACAACCACTCAATTTGGAATGCAGGTCTCCCTCTGAAATATGGGCTCATCCTGGGGAGATGGGCCCGGTGGCCGTACAGGCCCCGCCACAGTGGTAAGCGGGACCCACCGCAGGACCCGGTGCTTCAGGTCAGCACTGCCAGCTGGGCAGGGAGGTGATCGTCACGCTCTGATCTGCACTGGTGTGGCCTCAGCTGGAGCACTGTGTGCAGTTCTGGGTGCCACAGGATAAAAAGGATATAAAGCTACTGGAGAGTGTCCAGAAGAGGGCTATGAAGTTGGTGAAGGGTTTGGAGGAGAAACCATGTGAGGAGCAGCTAAACTCACTTTGTTTGTTCATCCTGGAGGAGGAGACTGAGAGACCTTACTGGGTCTACAGCTTCCTCCCAAGGGGAGGAGGAGGTGCAGGCACTGATCTCTTCTCTCTGGTGACCAGTGACAGAACCTGGGGGAATGTCAGGAAGATGTGCCAGGGGAGGTTTAGGTTGGACATTAGGAAAAGTTTCTTCCCCCAGAGGGTGGTGGAGCACTGGAACAGGCTCCCCAGGGAGGTGTCACGGCCCCAAGCCTGACAGTGTTCAAGAAGAGACTGGATAACACCCTCAGACACATCGCGTGAACTATGCCGTTGTCACAAGCGCTGAACTCGACGATCCTTGTGGGTTCCTTTCAACTCGCGACATTCTCTGACCTCGCGATTCCGAGCATTTCCGGACCGCCCCCCCGCTGGGCATCCTGGGAACTGTAGTGCACCACCCGGAAGAGCCGGGGTGAGGGGGGGAGGGGAACGGACCTGTGACGCATGCGCAGAAGCCGCGCTGCAGGGAGTGTGGGGCCAGCCAGTGACACGCCTCCCCAAAGGCCGCGCCCCTTTCTGTCCCGGCAGCGCTCTCTCTTTCTGAGGAGCTTGCCGATTGGAAGGTTGGTTCGCTCATGTGGTTCCCAGCGGCCAATCAGGCTTCCCGATTGCCCGACACCGCCCTTCCGCTGTGTCGCAGCTCTGCGAAATGGCGGCGCCCGGGGGACGGCGGTTGCTGTGGACCGGCCGACGCTGGCTCTCGCAGGCGGAGCCCGCCGTCTCCTCACAGCCCCCCGACTCCCCACAGCCTCCCGACTCGCTCTACCCGCCCATCGTGGCTTCCACCACGGCCAAGAGCAAAGCGGCTAAGCGGCGGCGCCTGGAGCACTTCAAGCAGCGGGTGCACGCGGCGCCGTCAATCGAGGAGAAGCTGCGGCTGTACGGGCTGCTACAGCGGCCCAAGTATGTGGTTTACCCGCAGACCTTCGCTCTCAACGCCGACCGCTGGTACCGGAGCTTCACCAAGACCGTCTTCGTGCCGGGGCTGCCCCCGAGAACGGCGTCGGCAGCCTCCAAAGCCCCGGCAGCGGTGGGAGTGACCGCCGAGGCCGGCACAGCCCCGCAGCCGGGAGCGGCGGCACTGGCACCCGCCAGAGCCGCGGAGGCGGCGACGGGAGCGGCGCCATACCTGGACGTGCGCGAGCTGCGCGCTCTGGCCTGCGACGCGCTGCTGCAGGAGAGCTTCTACCAGCACAAGAGGCGGCCGGTCCTCTACCGCAGCCAGGAGCACACGCCCGGGCCGTTCCTCACGCAGCTCGTCTCCAGCCTCGTCGCCTCCCTGTGCGGCCGCAACCCGCTGCTGGCCGCCTCCTCCCTCGGTGTGGAACGGGGCGGGAAGGAGACGGAGGAGGGCGTCCATGGGCGGTGGGACCGGGCTGTGAGGCCAGTGAGAGCAGCACTGCTGTGGCGGGGTGGTTCAGACCGTCACTAGTAATTGATCTTGTCTCCAGCGTCTTTTTAATGTTTTACTGCAGCTACAGAAGAAGAGTTGGGAGGGTTTAAAAAGCAATGGGGCAGTCTCTGTTTCTCACTATCCCTCTGTTCTGTTTCAGATCTAAAACCTGAAGTTAACTATTACTGGCATCACGGGGAGGAAGTTGTTGTTCATGGACATCGAAAGGGTAGAGTTGATCCTGTGCGATTTCAGATCGATGATAACCCATACCTTCAGATCCGTGTACCAAAGCAACTTCCAGAGGTGTGGATATTTTCAACACCAAGTTGATCACATGTGTTTTCAGTTACGTTTGTGACTGCCACTGAAACCATGCAATAGGTAGTATGTGGAGGACCTGGATAATCAGGCATGTAGTACATATGTGTGCTTTTCAAGTCTTAATGCCCTTACAACCTCGTTGTAAGTGCTTTGTTGGTATTGAGACAGTCTTCTGAACTTCAAGCTAGTCATCTCTGTGCTTTAGATAAAATGCATGCTGTTACACTTAATTGAATGGAATTTTTAGGCTTTATGCTTGCAAGAATAAGAAATGTAGTGTGGAGTGTTCTTGGTGGAGAATAAGATGAGAGAAATGGACAAGAATGGTATAAGACTGCTGCTAGAAATGTTTTTGGTCATCTAAAGAAAAGGATTCTGGTTTTGAAGATAGTACCAATTGGCAGCTTCATTAGCACCATTTCACTGTGTTCTTTGTATATTGCGGAAAATTTGGACTTCAATAAAGATGGTTGTATTAGCACTTGTCACAGAACAAGAAGTTCTGTTGCAAAAAATTAATTTCTGTTAAGGTTAAATATATGGTCTAGGTAAGCAAGACCTGCACGTTCTGGCATATGTCCAGAAAGTGGCATATTTTGTGAAGCCTGGTGTCAGAAACGTGATTTATGTTGTAGATTTTCTTCTACTTCCCTCAAGGTTGTACTGTTGGAGTCAGATCTTGGAGATGTTCCTGTTATTGATCACAAACCATCCAAACTGCCATTGTTTAAAAGGCAGTACGAAAACAAGGTATTTATAGGTAAGAGTTTCTAGTCATGAAATGTTAACTTTTTTTTTCTCATTTAAAAAGCCTGAAGCAACAGCCCCAAAACAAATAACACCCCCTAACTCTTTTCATCCCATCAACAGGGAAAAAAAAACGCTATTTATGTGTTTTTATATGTAACTATAGTATATAAGTATATATGGTATATAAATCTGTATTGACATTCTGTGTCAGGCAACAGGGAGCAGCATCCTTCTGTGCCTGTGGTGCTCTGTGTACAGATTTGCTTCAGTGAGCTGGCCTAAACAGAAAATTTGCCTTGAATTTTAATACATCTCCTCAGAGACCGTTTAGTATGTGATCTTTTGGTTTTGGGCAATCCCTCCAGTCTCACTCAGGAACAGAGGAATCTCAATATTTATACAGATACACAGTAGAGGGTCTAACCTTCTGTTGTTTGGAGTCTGATAATAGAGATGTGTTCGTATGCATAGTAATGAATGTTGTATGACTGGCTCTTATTTCTTTTTGTTTTCTTTTTGGGGGACACAGGATCAAAGGTAGCAGATCCATGCTGTTATGGACACACACAGTTTCATCTTATTCCTGATAAACTAAAACGGGAGAGGCTTGTAAAAGCAAATCTTGAGGATCAGATTGAAGTTGTTTATCGAGCTAATGGTATTGCAAGTCTTTTTGCCTGGACAGCAGCACAAGCAATGTATCAAGGTGAGAGTGTCACTTTATAAATTCTGCCTGGTGATGAATGCCTGCTATGAAGTTCTGTAATCTTTTCTCCCCACCATGTTTTTCTCATGCTTGCTCTTCTGAAGATGATCCTTTAATTGGATCTTTGAAAATTTAATTGAACCAGTGAGAGAAGCAGACCTTATACAAGGGAGTTAAGACTTTGAGTGCTTTGTCTCAGGGAGAATTAGTTATGCAGAAAAATATTTTTTCATGTATAACACTAAGCCTGTGCAGAAACCTCTGCTTTATTCACTTTCTCACTCCACATTTGTAATGGGGAAAGATGGTATATGTCAAGCAGTTTGGGGTTTTTTTTGTTGTTGTTTTTTTTTTTTTTTCTTGGTGTCATGGTCTAACCTGAGCTAGCAATATAACCGTGATAGCTGCTTGCTCTCTCCCCTGCCCCTCCTGTCCCTAATAAAGGAGAGAATCAAAAGTGAAGGGAGAAACTTGTGGCTTGAGATAAAAACAATTTAAAATAACACTTACTTACTGCTACTATATATAAAATTCAAATAGAATATGAAATAAAAGATACTCAGTGCAATTTGTCACAAACTCCATCCACACTGAGCAGCCAGTCCCAGGCAGCAGCACCTTGTCCCGAACAGCTGATACCAGAGAGAGAAGAGAGAAAAAGGCAGAAAGGCCCAGAGGCCTCTGCAAATGACACAACGGCAAAAGGCCAAGCTAAACATCCCAAACATAACTCCCCCAAAATGGAGCAGAACCAGAACAAGTCTCTGTCCCTGTCCATACCAGCTCCCCGTAAATATGAAGCATGATGCTAATGGCATGGGTTATTCTAATTGAACAATCTGGATGTCAGTCAAGCTCTGCTCTATCTATGCCCTCCCTTCCTCACTGCCTCTCACCTGTGGGGAGAACTCAGAGGTCTTGGCTCTCAGACAACAACAGTTAAAAACTTTAACTCTGTGCCAAGGTGTTATCTTCTTCTCAAACAAAATCCAAATAATGATCATGCTAGCTATTACACAAAAAAGGTTTCTAACTGCATGGAGAAAATTAACTCACCTTCAGTCAAGTCAGCATACTTGGAAACAGCTATGTTGTTCAGCCTCTTGTTTCGTAAATGTCAATTCAGTTGGTGAAGGAGAAATGTCGGCAGCCTTACTTGAGGATGTTATGCCTGGACAAATAGATCAGTCTTTTGTGTATTCATGTAAAAATAATTGTTACTAGAAAATACCTGCTGGCCTGTATTTTCACTTGTGAAACAAAACATGGAAGAAAGTCCTTTGACTGTGCTGTATATTGCATCAAAATTTTTATGACTTCTTTAGTCAATTCTTGGCTGTAAAGCTGATTACGATTGTAAGCACATTATGAGCTGTAACAACAGCATGATTTAAATGTTTTTCTTTGTTCTGTAGCAGGTATTAGTAGTGTTTGTTGCATGTTATATATTTTAAGAATTTTACAGTGTGTGCTAGCACACATGCATAAATAGGTAAATATTTCTAGAAGACTATTAATACTCAGCAGGGGTTGTTTGAAGCATTAATACTTATAGAAATAGCATGTTCTTTTTATTGTCCGTTTGGTTGCTGTAGTCAGTTTTTGCTCATGTGTATGTATACCTACTTCTGTCATGAAACAAAGGTTCAGTGCCCTGTGAGAAGTGTGGAATAGATTTTTTCAAACGGAAAGGCATTTCCTCTCGTATCACTTGCAGGACTTGGATGCATTAGTAACTTCTGTAATTTTGAAAAGTTCTTTGGCTGATCAGTGTGGTGTCTTCATCAATCAGCAAGAGGGAACTGTGTCCAAAATACAAATATGCCACGGTCTCCCTGATCTTGGAAGTATCCTTAATTGGTTATTGTGGTTTAGATAGTCTGTATGAAGAACGCCTGTGTTGCTAAAGCAAACAGGACTTTTTGTGCTACTAAGTGACTGCTGCAATTCCCGGTATTTTTCTGTGTTTCAGGACTGGGGTTTAGATGTGCGTGCCGGCAGGAATTTTGGGTCCTGTATAACTAGTGTTGTTTCTTTATTTTGTAGGATTCTGGAGTGAAGCAGATGTGACCCGTCCTTTTGTATCACAGGCGGTAGTGACTGATGGAAAATACTTCGCTTTCTTTTGTTACCAGCTAAATACTTTAGCACTAACTGTAGAAACAATTCAGAATAACCCTCGGAAGAATATCTGTTGGGGTACAGAGAGTAAGCCATTGTATGATGTTGTAGAAGATGGTAGTGTGAAAGGCTTTAATGATGAAGTTTTGCTTCAGTTGGTTCGTTTTCTGTTAAACAGACCAAAAGAGTTGTAAATCATTAAACAATAAAGTATTCCTGTTAATGTGCCTGAACTTGATCGTAACTCCATGAAGTATAGGCCTTGTTCTTAGTCAAGTGTTTGTCTAGCAAACACTATATACGTATTTTATGACATTTGGGCCTTATTTCTTCATTTTAAATGAATGATGCTGTACACTGAAAAATAAATGACTAGAATACCTTAATGTCTTCTGTATATTTACTGTTAGAATATATTGCACTGACTCAAAGTCATGTGAATGCTTTCTTCTGGCAGGTTCATAGTTCTGTTGAACCGTCACACCGAAGTATGAATTCATGCGACTGTCTGTGTCACTAGGTAACTACTGTCTTCATATTCAGGACCGGTGAAAAATTTCTAATTTTGTGTCTGAAAATAAATTAGTTGTCTTAAGCGCTTATTCATTCTAAGGAAAGTAAGCTCAGAATAAAAAGTCTTTCTTGCAATGAAAGAGAATGGAGAATGGTTGGCAATTTAGGTAGCAAGGGAAATTTTTAGACATTATTGAGCAGTCATATAAATACAGTGAAACTTGCTTCCAAAGATTCTATTATGGACATGCATACATGTTTTTAAGCTGTCACCTCAGGAACCATAGAGAGAACTCAAATGCATGTGGAGTGTAGTATTCCCTTTAGCTGGGACCTTGAGTTCAGCTGTAGATGTCTTGATATTTTCATTGCTGATAACTTGGATACATTGCTGATACCTTGTCTTAGGGCTGCTTTTTAGCAGACCGCAGCCAAGCCCAAACCATGCCTAGGATCTCTGCTTAATAAGACAAAAGATTTAAGGACTGTTTAGGAATGTTTACTAATCAACAGTATATCTGGTTTTGAGGTAATTAAATATGCCTAGAATTTTATGTAGTTCTGTATACTGCAACTGACCTTTTTGGGATTTTCTGTTGTTAGGAGTGAAGTAGTTTGTTTTTAAGGAGAGTGCTGCATCATATGTGACTCTTGTTGAAATACTTGTCTGCACTTTCTTCAGCCTGGGCAACTGGGGACCCTGCTTCCTGTTGTGAATGAGCTTACAGAATGTTTTGCTAATAAAAGATGAGGCAGTTGTGGAGTCTTACTTGGTTGCTACATTGCTATGTTGTAACAAACTGTAGTTGCCAGTTTATCCACCAGCAGAGGATAATCTGGATAAGTAAGATGCGCATGAGTAGTCGTTTCTTTTTAACAGAAATAAGAAGTCTTTAAGCATTCTTTTTGTCTTAACAGTGCTTGGGCATTACTAGTTCTGATCACTGCTGATCCTTAGATTAAACGAATGTTCATGTAGGAACAGGAGATAAACTGCTGGGTAGGTTTGAGCGGCGGAGGAACACGCAGGTCGACCCAAGGTGAGTGATAAAGCATAGTTCGATTTGTTAGCCCGAACAGCATATACTTACGTTCACGATAATTATGCATACCTGTCACCTACTAATTGGCTTAAGCTCTAATAGTCACATTTGCATGGTCCTCCTACTTGCAGTTGCTAGCTATACTTATTCTACGTTCTTGTGCTCTTGAAAACTGTTTGTGAGACCCTGCCAAGGTCTCAGTGACCTTGCTGATTTTACTGAAACAGCAGTTCCCACCGTGGCCTAACCCTACTACTTATGCTAAAGTCTTCAGAACAGGCTCTGCTCGTACAACTGCTCTGCAGACCGATGTCCCTTATTTTTAAGCCATTCCTCAACAGGTAGGTATGTTAATGATAGAGGATGACGTGTGACATAGCTTTAAAGTGAGTGACACTTGTTTTCTGGTGTGATAAAGCAAATGGAGGGATATTTAAAAAAAGAAGTTGGGTATTCTGACTCTGCAGACAATCTTTATAGTTGATGCAATGTGGTGTTACCTTCAGCTTGGAAATGTATGAGTTACATACAGATAGTGGCTGTGGAAAGCTGACATGTAAAGTCAAAGAAACTCCTGCTCCCTGGTAAAAAGCGACTGATTTTATTGCAGTTCAGGCTTTGTCTATACTGAGGTTTCAGCTGTATTAGAGCAAGTTCAAAAAAGAACTTCTTTTCTTTCATGCAGCTTTACTTGTGACTGAAATACCACTGTAGATGTATAACCTGGTAGAAGAATGCAGTGTTGGAGTGAGGGAGGAAGGGAAGGCTTAACGACAGCTGTCTGTTTTGTAATTGCGAAGTACGAATTCAGCTTTCTGCAGCTGTCTCAAAAGGCAAGGGCATACCCTGGAAAAGCAGGGGGTGGCACTGTTTTACCTTCTACTGAAGAAAAAGCCTTATCTGCTTCGTTTTTCTTATTTGTTGCTGACTGGCAAAGTTGAGCCATCATAATTGGTGCAGTTTTCTGCAGCAATCTTTCATCTTGTACTCATCTGTTCAGGGTGTTTACTGCTGCCTTATGATGATAAAGTAAAAACAAAGCTATTTACTTATTTATTACTGTGAAGATTGTATAGCTACCTAATGCTTGAAAGTAGAAAACTTAGAAGCTGTGACTCTCCTATTCTTGAGCTTTGCTCAGCAGAAACCTCCCATGATTCTACTCCTTTGAGTCTTGTGTGAGTATCGTTCTTTAGCATTCTATATTGTTGAGTTTGCTGTTTAAAAGAAACAAAGAAAGGTGATTCAAAGAACACAGGATGGAAATCTCCAAGTTTGGATCCTTTTTCCTGTATTAATTTCTGCTTAGGCCTATTGGACCTTAGCACAAGGGAACATAAGACTGAACCTAAAAGACAAGATTACATAATGAGGCAAGTATTTTTTCTAGTACTGAACTAATTTACTTTAAACTTGTGTCACCTTCAAGTAGGTGACTGATCTATCAAATCTAGCTGTACTGTTGTTCCAGATTATGAGCCTGTAAGTGGTGACTTGTAATGGAACTGCAGTCTTTCCAAAATTAAAGTGGAAGGAGGCAGATGGGAAGACTCTTGACATTTTCTTATATCTGTATAGGGTCATGTTGCATCAGTTTATTGGGGTACACAGTTCTGTTTCCTTTCAGACAGGAGAAGTAGCTTCAACATTTATAGCATGTTTGATCATGCCTTCTGTACTCGGATTTTTTTTTTTTGCTGGAGAAGACACCTGCTCCTTTTATCTTAGAAGCAGATGGAGGTTTCCTTATTCTGGAGCTCCACTGAGTGAGTCTTTCCTGTGGCAAGAGCAACTCTTGAAGTTGGCTGTTGGTGAGAGAGTCTTTTGACATCTTGGACTACTGGTTCTGTAGAGATCATGCATACTGGCAGTGTATCTCTGAGGGAGGCAATGAAGTGGCTTTGCAGTGCAACATTTGCTAAAATGAGCCACCCTCAACTAGTAGTATAACCAAAGTGTATCAGAGCATGATACTTGTGAAGTTTGCCTTTAGTTACCACAAAGTCAGGTCTGGTACAAAAGTATAATGTCCTGTGGATCAAAACTGATGATAATAAAGATAGCACCATGAACGCTTGCAGAAGAGATTGCACAAAAACTGCTTTTTCATGGAGGAAGAAACTTATCAACAGGGTAAAAGTGCCAAAGTAAATTGACTTTATCAAATTCGTAGAAGTGTCAAAGTAAATGGATCACCAACAAGTTGACAAAGAAGACCATGAAGTAAGTTAGCAAGGGCCAACTTGAAGCAGCATCAAAACCAGACTGGTTGCAAACGGTATGTGACTCCACATGCATTATATTCTAATACTGTAGCAGAAACCCAGTAAGACAAGACCCTCAAGAAATAAAAGCTGAAGATCCTAAAAAATGAAAACACCCTAGAAATATAAATAACAGCTAATACAAAGATACACAGTACAGGGAACAGACATGTGAAAGCCAAGGTTGAAGCAGGGTGTGGCGTTGTGTGGTGTGTTGTGTGGTATGGTGTTTCACTTTTTTGTTTTTTGGTGGCTTTTATGTGTGTGCTGGTTGTTTTTGTTTTGTTTTGTTTTTTTTCACATTCTCTGTGTTCCAACAGAGTGTCATTCCTGCCAAAAGCAAGAAAACCAGTTACAGTAAGACAAAACGTAACAAATCCCTGACAAAGAAAGAGCAGGTAATTGCTAATGGAGGAGTGTTCCTGTGATGCCAATACCGAAACTTGCTTTGGTGTTCATGGATAATACTGCATAGTGGTAAAGTGGAATTCTACAATGGGTCTGGCACTGTTGGGAAAAAACAGGTAACTGGTTCCCCTCTTTCACTGTTGTAGAAGTAGGGCAAATGCAGGTAACATTGCAGTTGACAATCTAATACAAGCTGAGGTTATATTAAGAACGTGTCAGGAATGAGAAGTTGGTCAGCCAACTCTAGGTGGATTTGGTTTGAGACATTCGTCCTGGGGGCAGTTCCTGGCAGAACTGAATGTCTTGCGGCTGGCTAGCCACAAGAGAGGTTCCACATGGCGTTAAAGAAGCCCATCCTGTTCTGATTCTGGAAACCCTGGGCCATGAGCTGTTGGAGGGTGTTAGTAAATGGAAGCCAGTAGTGGTTATGGGAATTGTGCTGCACTATTTCTCTAGAATACTCATAAATTATGTGAGATTTACCTGATAAATACCTGGTAAAATAAATTTTCAGAACTGCGTTTCTTAGAAGACTTGGCTGTCCTTCGTCTGGAAATAGGATAAGAAGCTTTATAAGCTACAAGGAGTTAGTGTATGGACCCTAGTAATACATTTATTAATTTGTGTTGTGATGCAAAGGGAGGAAGTTGTGAATCTCACTACATCCTCCTACAGGAACAACAGTTTAGAATTAAAGGGGTTATTTGTATCTGATTCAGAACAAAAGAAGGCAGTGTAAAGTCTGCCATGCTCTTCAGCCTGGTGACTAATCCATTGGTCTTGAAGCTGAAGTTTGAAGATATGAAGTAAACAATTGTTTCCTCAGCTTCGAAGGTGATATGAGTGGACCAATTACTGCCAGTAACAGATGCCCTATGAGGAATTTGTTTACAACTTTTTCAAAAAATATTTGAAGAAGACAAAGAGTTAGAAGGACACTAGGCATACCTTTTTATGTCTCTGCAGGACTAAGTGCTATCTAGCTTGTGCTATTGGGAAGATAAATAATTCTTCCAGGCAAGACAGGCAGCTTTATGGTGTCTGCTCAGCTGTATTGAACTGCAAGTATCCACAATAGTTTTTTAATCTATCCTCTCTCTTTTTTTTTTTTTAAGTTGTGCCTGGTTTCTGCATGATTTGAAAGTTCTGTCTATAGCAGAAATATTCTTTGAGTGAACATTCAGTATTTCTTCTTGGTCTTTTAATACCCTTTCAAAGTTCAGTTTTTTGCACTACGTTTCCTGCTACAGAATCTTCTCTGTATTACCTTTCTCATTCCTACTAAGTCATGCTTGATTTCGTTTGTGGGTTAAATCTTTCCTTGTAAAGCAAGAAGAGTTGATCTTTATGTATCTCCTTTAATGGAAATCCTTTCATTTCTTTCCTCTTTGCTTTAAATATTCCTTAAACTTGTAACCAACTCAGTATACTTTGTCACTGCTCTCAAGGGACATGATATAGGATTGTTTTCACTCTTGTAAGGTGTAGCATCCAACATAAGAGTGTCTCCACTGCGAATGTGCATGCTTTTGGCAAAAAGATATCCCAGAGCATGTTTAAATTTCAACCTTGAATTTCAGCCCAGATTAAAAAAAAAAAAAGGCAAGCAGTTTCTGGACCAGCACATTTCTCTAGGAAATGGAAGGTGATCAGAAGCTGGAATTTCAAAACTCGAGTTCTGGGATCATTTATCCTGGAGAAGACAGGGCTCAGGAGTCATCAATGTGTATAAATGCCTGACAGGAAAGAGTGAAGAATATTTGGCGAGGCTTATTTCAGTGGTATCCAGTGAAAGTGCAAGAGAAAATGGCCAGAAACTGAAAACTAGGAAATTCTACTTAAACTTTTTTGTTTTGTTTTGTTTTCTGTAATGGCAATTGATCACTAGAATGGGTTGGTCAGGGAAGGATGTGGACTTTCCATTCTTGGAGATAATCAAAATCAAACTGGTCAGCCCTGGGCAACCTGCTGTAGATGACCCTGCCCTGCGAAGGGCAGGTGAACCAGACATGAAGTGCCTTCCAACCTTAACCAGTCTGCAGTTCTGTGAAAATAAATTAGTGGTCAGTGTGTAGATGAGACACTATGCAGGAAGAAACCATATGCAGAGGTTTGGGTAAATAGCGGACATTTTGCCTGGACCTTCTCTCTTTTGGTCTTGGCCATCCCTGTTTGTGCATTGATTTAGCACAGACAAATTTTACCTGATAGGCAGCTGCAAATGGCCTCAACAGAAGAGAAGGCCCTTATATTACACCTTCCTCGCTTGGCAGCGTACTGACACTGAAATTGCAGTTAAGGCTATAAAATGGATTGTTCTATCTCCAAGTTTATCTCAAAGCAGATTTGCCTCTGAGCTTCGTATCGATATAGTAATACCTCACATATGACCTCTGAGATGCCCAAGTGCCTCCTCCCTTCCAGAAGCCAGCAGCAGGCAGTGCTGGGTCAACCTGTGTTGACTGTATATGAACATAGGTGTTTCATTCTGTATATAAGCATAGATATAAAATTCAAAGATTTCCTGAACCTCCCAACCATACCCGGTAGAGTAGGACACCACTCCTTCGGCGGATACGTGGTGTTTTACCTGTGTGAATAATGCCCAGCTCTAGTCCAGTCACTGTTAAGAAACTCATGTTAAATATTATATTTTGGTTTTAACAAGGCAGATATGCCCAAATAAACTTTTTGGGAAATCCTGTGTGAATACGCAGGGAGGCCTTGCCATGAAAAGCTTGTTAATTTGGTAAGGAAAGCAAAGAAGAATGAGGAAAACCTAGGGGAACACTAATGCCCACTTCTTAGAAAAATTATCCAAGAGCATAAAGATAAAATCGAGGGGGAGACTCTTTGGTAGCATAACAAGATTTAGAATTTTGACTATGTTTACACAAGGGATTTGCACTATTAGATGACTTTATTGTATAGTTTTGAAAGTAATATTCTGTAATTTTGTGTTGTTTCTTAATAGCTTGTTGTTCTTGATGAACACCATTTTGGACTGGATATTTTTTAAAAAATACATATATACTTAATGTTGCAACGAGGTAGGTTTGCATAAGGATTTTCTGAAGTATCTAAATAGATTAGATTCCTAAATCCTAATAATTTTAATGGAATTTTATTTTAGGTTTCTAAGGTAGCTAGCTATTTTAATAACTTTTTAATGTACTTCTAAATGCACTGACCTACCTTTTGAAAATGTTCAGCAAGATTTCATTACAATATCAATCTACTAAATAAAGCATTTTTTACTCAGTCTAGGCAGTGCATAACTTCTGAAACACGCTGATTTTCACTCTTGTAAGCATAACATTATGCTGACCGCGAGCTGAATTAGCACATGGCCAGCCTGGCATTGAAGAGACACTAAACAAAATCAACATAATGACAGTGTGTTTGGATGTTTGTTCTCTCTGGAGACATACCTACTGGGCTTTTCTGAAAATGTCATACGTGCACAAAGAATTATAGCTTGAATACATCAACTATTTTTTTGTTGCAAGCCATTGGATCAGACTAAGGCATTACCCTAAATCTGTGAATGGCTGGAAGCAACTGGAACTGAAGTTTAAATGTCAAGTGTGATGTTGCCATTTTACCTTCTGTGTTAAAAGATGTCCGGGAAAGAGCAGGGTGGTCTGAAACACCTCATTGAGTACCACTTGATCCAAATAATGTAAGGAAACAACTGGGAAGATGGAAGTCAGGTCTGTCTCCTAAAAGCAAACGCTGAGCTGAGTAGAGTAAAAGTGAATTGTGCATCTTGAAGCTGTAAATAGAAATGTCTTTACAGGAGAGGATAGATTATTTATGTGATATAGAAATGATGACTTTGAAAAATAGTAGATGAAGGGTCCATTGGTTAGGTAGTAGTGTATTTAGTTGACATAGACAATAAATAACCACGATGAGGCACCTCTGGGCTAGGCATATCTTTACTAAGAGACTCGTGTCCAAAATCCTACTGGCACACACTAGGCAGGAGGTTGACCAAAAGAGAAGTCTGCTAGCAGGTGTGTATGTGTGCAGAGACAGGGACAAGTGCCAGAGCACTTGGGTGCTGTGAGCAGAGGAATTGGTCTGGGTGGGGAACCTGTAGTGATCAGGTAAGGCATTGTGAGGAAGAAAGTTTCCCCCTGCCCCTTACCCTTCTGGAGATTTCCAGATTTCTGGAGTCTCCCTGACTCCTGCCAGTCTCCCTGCTGAGATCACACACCCTTCTCACATGCTCGGGCTAGACAGACCCCCTCAGGTGTCTCTGAACTGTACATCCCAGACTTCAGCTCAGGTGTGACAACCAGGGCAGCATCCTCCTCTGTGAACCTCACCAGAAGCTGGGTCAGTGCTGACAGCCTCACATATCCCTCAGGGGTTTTCTTTTCCCTCTTAGGCTTTTAAGATATGTTAACATTTAGGTGTCTAGATATGGTTGCTAAAGCAGATTTAAGAAATAGCTAACAGAGAACGGAGACTGATCCTGCCTAATGGAAGCACTTTAACTAAAGCATAGCTGTTATAAATACAGGGTGTTTCAAAAAGATGGACCGAGTTTCGAGGACCCATGCGTTCAGGCAGAAATCTCTCCATCCTTCAGAACATCAAGCACTGGTGTATGCAGAATATATGACAATTATTTTTAAAAGCTGATAAAAGTATCTGATTGACTTGTCTTGGTCTCAGCCATGAGGAAGAATGGTTGGAAGACTAGTTGGATGGATTTCTGAGAGTGTTTTGTTTGTTTGTTTCAGCTTTGTATCCCTGACTGTGTTCTTTCTTTGACATTCGTGTTTGTTTTGTGTTTTTTTTTTTTTTTTAATTTAATTGTTGTTGTGGGTTGTGGTTTTTTTTAATGTGTGTTTGGTTTAGTTTGTTTTGTGTTTTTTTTTTTTTTCCTTGGCAGTCTTCAGCAATACTTGGAGGAATGAGCATGTGAAATCGTAGCATACTGAAAGGTTTCTATCATGTTTGTGAGGGAGGTTACAGAATTTATTTATGGAAAGCCAAGGGAATTTTTAAATACATTTAGTGCTTTAAAATAAATGTGCTTAGCTCCTCTCTACAGAAATATATTTAATTTCATACCAGTTTTGAGGTAAGCAGTTTCAAAAATACTACAGTTACTGTTTCCTATGGAGAATAAAATTGTTGTTAAGGTATATAATGTCATTGGCAGAAGGGGAGGAGTCACCACAGGAGGAGAGAGAGTGAAGAAATGAAGTACAGTGCTGAAGCTGAAGTCTAGGGGGATGCAATGTTGAAATCAGTGATGGAAGATTTAGCAGAGCCTGACAATATTTCCATGGAGCTTTTACTACTGAATTTTAATGATTTGCTGTCACTTCGAGATCAGTTTCCTGGTGATGCTTAGAGTTAACTTCAAAGCTTGCTTCCTGTTGTTTAAATCTGATGCAGAGTCCTCATTATGTGTTGTGTGGAGAAAAGGTGAGGCCTTCTAAATTCAGACACTGTCCTTTATGCCATGTAAAGATCAGAATGGGAGAAGTGTTTGCGGCATGACTTTCAGATGAGTCCCTAATGGAAGCAAAGCCCTTCCCTGAGTGAGAAGAGTGATTTTTTTTCCTTCAAATAAACACCCACTCATTTCACTGTCTTCTGAGGGAAAAGAAAATCAAACGTAAAGTGGAATAGCAAAGTGCTTATTTTGAGTCCTGTAAAGAGAACCAAGGAGCTTTTTTGCAGATGGAGTTCAACCTTGTGTTCCTTACTTCACTGTCACTCGTTTTTTACTGGGAAGCTGTTCTGAAAAGCTTCAGCTGCAGTTAAAAGAATGCAAATTGTAGTCTCGGTTGCGCTGGTATAAATTTGGAGTTACTCTATTGAAGCTTTTGCTAGAGTAGCAAATGTAATACTTAGCTGCTGTGTTACTATATATAAATATATGAATCCTAATAGTTGTTGACTTCTGTGAACTGAAAAAAATTTGAGAGTGAGAAAACATACTGCCTTTTGTGTCCAGAAATGCCAATGAAGACAAGACTATTTTTGTTTGTGCTGGAAGAGTGGAGGTGCATATTATAGATGAAAAAAAGATCAAAACTGAGAACCATTAAACTAGGAAGAAGTGGCTAAGTAAATAGCATATGATTAAGTGTTGAGGAGAGTGCGGAACTATGTGATTTTGTGCTCGACAATACTTAGAACTAGCAACACATATATCAATTTCTCCCCTCTCCCCCCTACCCCTCATACTATCAAAGCTATGTATGAGAAAATACTTTTGAAACGGTGCCTCATGAAATTTGTAAGTGGCAGCTCTGTGGAGTCTGTTTTCAAGGAAGTTCTTCAGACTCTTCATGCAGTTCACAGTTTTGTGTATTTCCAAATGGGATTGATCTGGAGACATGGAGCTGGCCTATATTTATGGCTAGAGATGGCTGCTGGTTGCAGTGGTACAGGGATTAAAGTATTAATTTAATATTAATGTTATTCATGTTTGTTTCTGGCTTCTAAAAAACAAAGGACCTCTGTGCTTTGTGTTTCTAGACAGAATCAAACCTCAAAACCACAAAATGAAAACCCAACCCAAGAAGATAAACCTAAGGAAAATAATAATAAATCCAATACAGCCAACATCACACTGAAATTTGCCAGTTCCCTTTGTCTTGAATGTTAACACATTTTGTCATGAACTGCTTATAAGAGAAGGTTAGAATGAGAATGGAATAAAGCTTTGAATTTAGCCCTGCTTTGAGTAGGAGATTGGACTAGATCACCTCCAGCAGTCTCTTCTAATCTAAATCCTTCTGTACTTCTGCAAACTAAAGAAGAGGAAAAGTGATGGTAAATTACTGCTCTCATGAGCGAGACCTCTCTCATCTTCTCAAAGAATGTAGTTTGAAAGAGTGTCATTGTTTGAGATTTTTTACTTCTTAGTTTGTGTTGTAAGCTTGGATTGTAGGTATATTATGGTTTCTTGGAGGATTTATCTGAAGGCATTTCTGCCATAGGGCTGTACAGTTATCTAAGTTACATAGCACTATAAGGTGATAACAGTATTTTTAGGGGAAAAATGCTTTATTAATAATTAGAACTGAATATTTGGAGAATTGCTAATGTATTCACTGAAATGTTGAAAATTTGTAACAGAAGATGACCTATTCAATATATGCTTGGGGTAAGCAGTTGTTACTCTTTAAAAGAGATTTTAGTCACCCCCTCAGGAAGGAAAACTAATCTCGTCCGGTTTAGACAACCAGTCACGCAAGGGGCACACAGGCAACAACACAGTCCAAAATGTACTTTCTGAAAAGAGCCCATGTACCAAAATCATTTGGAATCAGCTTTCAGATGTTTCATAAGCAAAACCAAGGTTTAACTTCACCAAATAAATGCTTCACAATGAATAATGCACCCAGCTGTAGCTGTAAATGTCATTTACTCAACCGTTTAACTATCTGTCCTTTTGACCAAGGTTTATGGTAGTGTGAAATGAAGCTTAACTTCGCAAATATGGAATGTATAGTAAAATTATCCCCTTTTGTGAAATTAGAGGGAATAAGCTTCTGATGGGTGTTTATGTACTGTGCTAACAGATTATAAAAGCTTAAAAGGAAATTTTAATGAACTGAAAAGCAGGCCTTGCAGCTTCTAGCCCTCATGATTAGAGGAGCAGAAGCTAGGGGATTTAGGAGGGTTTAGCAAGATGAGGTTGATGGGGCAGGGAGATTATGACCTGTGATTGGAACTAGTTGCTTGTCTAACTCATGTTTCCTTAGATAATGCATTTAGGTTTCCAGTTCTTTCAAGACCAATGAGGATGCGATGGCCAGAAGAAATGTACTCTTGAAATAGTTTGAGGCCTGTTTTTATAAAAATTTTAAATATTTTAATCAAATAACAAAATACAGAGGCCAAACACAGAGTCAAAACAGTGTAAAACAACAAAACAGAGAAGAATACAGCATTCACACATATGTAAAGGGGAGATGCAGTTGTTATTTATACTTCTTGTAACAAAAATAATGGAAAAGAGGTTTAATACAATGATTGGGATTATAACCTGAACTCTTCATCATGTTTTAAGTATGTTATTGTCATAGAAAAGAAACTTGGTCTGTAAAACAAGTGTAAGTTGTTGCATAAGTTATTAAAAAGAAGTATTTGATCTAGACCACAAATAATATAGAATATGTATTACAGAATACTGAAAGCGTTTGAAGAATCCAAAAGGATATTGGTGAGCATCATTCAAAATTACTAATACAGGAAAGTCTAAAAGGCTTAAAGTTTTACTGTCGTGATGTAATTTTTGCAGAACTGCTGAAGGACCACAAAAGATTAGTAGAAAGCAGAATTATTTTGCTCCTCATCACTTATATGGATTATGCCACTCATCCATCTGAAATAAACTCAAGTTCTGGACAAATGTCAGTTTTGCAAATGGGTTTGTTTTCTGTCCTTGCAAAAAACCTGAGACAGCAATGCCCCGAAATACCTGAACTTCCTCTAACATCAGTGGAGCTTCATATTTTACTTGAGTTTCAAGTTGTCCTGGGCTAAGATCTCTCTGGAGAAATTTTTTACATGGTGCTTTTTATTTTCTATTTTATATCTCCATACTTTTCTGAGGACAGGATGGATGAAGTTAAACTGAAAGACGGTAGACTTAGGTTAGATTTAAGGAAGAAATTCTTCATGACAGTGGTGCAGCATTGGAACAGGCTGCCCACAGAAATTGTGTATACCCCGTCCCTGGAAGTGGTCAAGGCCAGGCTGGATGGGGCTTTGAGTCTAGTGGAAGGTGTCCCTGCCCATGGCAGGGGCATTGGAACTACATGATCTTTAAGTTCCTTTCCAACCCGAACCATTCTATGATTCTGTGATACGGAAATGAAGACTGTCATTCCATGGTCAAATAAGAGCACTTCTGAGCTGATAGATATTTATGATGATTTCTCTTCTTATTTTTGGAAGGTGAGCGCCTAATTTCAGGATTGAAGAGACTGATTAACAACAGATGATGTCTGAGTAACAGTGGGATCTCCTTATGGGCAGGTCACCTTTGTAAATAACTGCATCCCATGGCTTTCCTTATTGTTTCACTCCTGGCTAGCTTAGATGGCTTTAAGTCATCCGGGGTCAGATTCCTGTGTTTGCAGAACTTAGACTGAAGATGCACATCTGAACAAACCTTTTGAATTAGAAGTTTAGCAATCAGGTAGTGAAATCTCCAGTGTTCCAGCTTTCACAAAAGCACCAAGAATATTTTTTTTTAGAATCCGAGATAACTATATTGTGTTTCCTGAGACCATCTGTAGTGTAAATGTCAAATAATGAATGTCACACTAGTCCTTATGATAGATCTCAGATTGCTGAAAATATAGTTTTAAAATCCACTTTGACAAGATTAGAAGAGTTCAAGGAAATCAGTCTATAGCTTAGTGCTGGAGGGAGTTATAGCTCAAGGTGTAATTTCTGTTGATTGACGTTGTAGTGAACTATTTACCTATTGACTTTTGAAAAGTGGTCTGCCTATGGACTAGGTAAATATTTCATTTTCGCTTATCACAGCTGAAACTTGACAAACCAGCATAAGGAAGAAATAGATTAGTTTGTACTATTGGGAACAGGCTTTAAAACTATGATTTGACCAAATAATTACTATAGCAAATTTCCCATGAACTTTAAGCTTGAAAGGAAAATTTCATCTTCACATTGCTTGAGGGAAATATAGTTCAGACAAGATTGCAGACCCAATAAATGTCCAGAAGCTTGTCTGATTTTATTCTGGCTGTATCAATTGCTCCAAACAAAGACGCTACATCTCTACAAACTTGTCTGGCTTGCATTCTTACATCATCCTGGGTGCAGAAACATTATTATTGTTAAGCTACGTTCCTGTATATAAAATGTATTTTTCAGGTAATGGAAATTGCAATAGTAACTAAGATATTGTCTACATTTCAGTCCTAGAAGAATCAGCATGAATGCACTTACACTGATTTGCATGAAGTCAGAGGATTATTACAACTAGTACTGAACTTATCTAGGTCAGTGTTTTGTTGGGGTCTGTATGTTATATCACATATGTTTTAAAGATATATACAAAGTGAAGTCTATCCATCTCTGTTTACTGATGTTACAGTATTAAGCATTAAAGCTATGAATATATCTTGATACAGTGGAGTTCTCTGTTTTCATGTTCAGGTAACTAATAATAGCATTTAGTGCAACTTCTTTTATCTTGTGAATACTGAAGAGGCATAATGTGCTATTAAAGACGATAGCAAAAAAATAATTGTGGTCCTGTCTGCTCAAGGCAAAGACAAGGTTGCCTTTGTCAACTTCTTTTCTATGAGACAGCTACTCTTAAAATGGTAGGAACAGGCTTCTAGGATAAGTCACTACAATATTCTGAACAAATTGTGCTGGAGAAGTTAATTGAACCTTACGAAGATTCACCTGTAGGGGTTTCATTTTGTCCCTCTTTATCTTTCTGATTTCTTGGTGAGATTAACTTTGACTTTGTAAACTGGGCAACAGTGGAATCTTGTTCAAAATGTTGCACTGGGTTTCTTGTTTAAACACTTGAATGTTTTTTCATTTCGTTGTAACCCTTCCACTGAAACAGGTTTGTTCCCAGCCTCCTCTGGTTTTGTTGCAAATTTTTACACAATTCCTGAGATAAAGATGAGCTGTTGGTATTATTTTCTTCCTTGCTGCTAACCCGCAAAGTGTGAAAGCAACTTTTTCCTAACAATGCATATCTCAGATCTTTATAGCCAGCTTTTTCCCAGTCAAAGCAGCAGTCTTCTGCCAGCTTAATGTCTTTTGCTCACCTTTGCTGAAGACTAGTGAAATATGGACCAACCGGGAAAAACCAAAAGTGTCCATAGTGCTATATCAAGCATGAGTGACCACTTGAAAGGCTTTGATGATCATTTCACTCACAGCTATATGGATGGTGTTCTGATCTTTGGAAATAAGTTCAGGCCTTGCTGCTGCTCTCAGCTGCGTACCTTGCATGCAGTTCATTATCCTTCTGACCTGTTTATTTTGAAGTAGGTTCACCCTCCACATATTAACACAGGATTTACAAAATGTTTTAGTCATCATTAAGTATATCATACTTTGAGGTTCAAACAGTCACTTCAACTAAGAACAGCTTATAGGATGGTTTAAAAGAGAAATCATAGGCAGATTTTTAATCCACTGAAGCCATTACATTTGGGCATTTTGCTGTATTTCTTGTCCTAATATTTCACAGTTGTTGAAAGATCAGTTGCAAAGTCTGCAGTGGAACTGACATTTTTAATCTCTGTTTCTGTCCCCCCAGTACTTTAATCAAGGAACGGTTGGAATGGTGTGGTTGTAACTTATGTAATCATTAGTAAAAAACAAATAGGGAAATTGTCTCTAAATATGTTTTATTTTAAAAGATGTAAAATATCACTGAAAATTAGCTATGTCACAATTATTTCTTGTTTATAATAAGAGGAATCAGATTTTTTTTTCATGGTAATGGGCAGTTTGGACCTGATATTGAAGTCCAGATGTGTGTTAAGACATTGGTGGAGCTAGACTCCATCAGACCACTATGGCTTAATCTTAGAGATTGTTGAAGCTCTGGCAGCATGTTAAATAAAGTAAACAGTAGCTTGTGAGGCTGGAGTGCTCAGCATTTAGGCGCGTGTGTGAGCTGTGGCTTGCAGGGAGCCTGAGTCGCCAAAGATTTAGGTTCTTCGAACTCTGAAACAGTCCAGCTGGTGGTCTTGCCTTTGTATGCAGTGCTGCTTTTTACTGATGTTACTGAAGAAAAGGCATCTATTCAGCCATTGGATATGTGTAGGTAATCTGTTGATTAAAAGATGTATTTCTGCTTTTTTGAAAAATAGAGAGGATGCTAATTTCAACCTTTCTTGTGAAATCTGCCGTCAAAGTGAGAAAATCTTTTCTTTTACTCCCAACCCATTTTTTTTTTGATGGTATGTGGTTGTTGCTGTCTGGGAGATATGGATGTACTAAACTTCTTCTGATGTGGCTAAAAAAACTAGGCTGTCAATTCTGCCTTTCATGATGTTCATATTTTTGTGTTTTTGTAGATGTTACCATCTGGATTTAGGAAAGGAGCAAGAAGTTAAGCTGTTTGGATGGGTTGACAACAAGCTAATTCATACAACGAAACCTCTTAGATCAAATTGGGCTGTTGAGCAAGATGGTTACACATTTTAGAAAGCACGGTTTTATTATTAGTTAGTGTATAGTATCCAAAATGATCTGTAGCCAGTTTTTGAGGCAAATAGAGTGACCTGGGTCATTTTGACTATTTGAACTGGTATCAACAAAACAAAAAGAAAACAAAAGTAAAATGGAATGCTTTAACCTTGTAGTTCAGAAAGGATGGAGGCAAAATAAAGATGCTGAAATAATTATTAGTAATTTGAATAAACTTTATTTCTTTTCTTTTATCTAATATTACGTCTACAGTAGTTGCAATTTATAGACAACTCAATGCAGGATAAAAATAAGCTAAAGTAATTGTTTACTCAGCTGTAGTTATGCAATTGTCCATTATTCTGGGTATTATAAGGACAGTGACATTAGTTCCAGGAAATGTATCCTATAGCAAAATTACAATCAACCTCTGTGCAAGCTATTCAAAGGTGCATAAAATTACCATTCAAAACCACTGCATGATCCTCTCCAGTTTTGTGTTCAAATTAGAGAGGGAAGGTCAGTGCTCAGTCTTTGCCACCAGAGGTCTTCAAAGAACATATTATAGACTTTTTTTCCTGTGACTGAAAATGGGAGATACATCTCACAGTCACCACTGATAGAAGTAATTGGGAGTAATTTACTGAAGTGCTTCAAGTCATTATTTGTCTGAGACACAGAATTTGTTACTGACGGAATTGCTTCTGGAAACAGGAACAGCTCTGCTTGCTTTGCATGTCTGTCTGTCTGGGTTGTTTTGTGTTCCCCTGCTTGATGAGGTAGAGGTTTTGAAAGTGATAAGTTCACAAGAGTTTCTGATTATTTCTTGAACGTATGAAAACAAAAGGAAGGTTTCAGCAAGCAAAGTTTTGTGTTCCCTCAGGGATCAGCTGAGGGATGCTGTGGGCAGGAGTGTGTGGAGAGGATAGAGGTGCTAAAGGTGACCTGGCCCTGCAGGCACCCTCCCTTCCAGAGGTGGATCTCCCAAGCCTGGCCCTGCTGCATGGGTTGCTGCTCACAGCCCTCCCAGTGCAGAGCCTGGCTGACCCTTCTTGCTGGTCAAGCTTTTCTTAGCCTGGAGCTGGAGCTCCCCCTCTGGGTCAAGGTCCATAGGTTGGTATTTTAGATCTGCCTTCCTAAATAACACAGAGCAAACATATTTATTGGGCTCCCTTCATACTTTTTTCCCCATGCTTAAGGAAGGGAAAAGATTTCTGGCAAAGTAATTAATTAAAAAAAAAATTTGCCTTTTTATTCGACTCTATATTAGCATGTGGTGACCTTTTATAGTGTGACAATGCAAGGGAGAGACAATTGTTTTTCTGTTACGAAACAAATTCCAAGTGAGATTGTAGGTCTTTTACGCTCATCTAAATAAACTCAGTACATCAATTGATAGAAAATGTTAGCAGATATAAAGACTTACTGGTTATCCTGCATTCATAAAATATAAATTATGTGCTCATAAAGGAACACTCTATTGATTGTTAATAAATGAAAAAGCAACAGATAGTGAACAAGGGGGTGTGATGTTTCTGTTCTCTGTTTACTATTTTTGTAGCTGAAAATAGTCATTATTTTGGCTGTGAATATGATAAGGTGTTGATGAGAGTTTATGAGGGTGAGAGGGGAGAAAAGGGGATGGAGCCTAGGTACTGCTGTGTTCGGTGATGTGGATATCATGAAGAGGAGGAAAGCTGCAATGTCATGCTCCAGTTCTGTTACAGATGACAACAATCTCCTCCTTACCTCTTCCACCTCCCAGTGCCTGCTTGAGTCCTATTAAAGCCAGAGAAATGTTGCATGTGGCCTTCTGTTTTAATTTTGTTAGAGAAATGCTGTTCCAAACCAGCACTTACCAAACAGGTATTATTTGCTTCATATGAGGCATTGATGCCATCACAGGCTGACAATTTTACTGTCTGGTTTTTGGAATTTGGGAACTTTTGTATGCTGCTTACATGGGCCACTGCTAGTATAACGGAAGATTTAGAAGAAGCATCAGCCTCCAGAACTGACACATTCTGGAGTTGGATATAGTCCCTGATAAAGAGAAAAGCCATGCAAGCTGTCATGCTATGGCTGATTTTTTTTGGGAACAGTTTTCAATGCAAGTTTAGGACAAATTCCCCACAGACTAGGCAGTTCATGAAAATACTAAGTCAGTGTATTTCATCTCATGCATGATTGAATTCCTGGAGGGAGTAAAGCATTAGAAAACCAAAAGACTTTCTGTTTAGTGTCACATATGGAGTGACTTGATAAATGTGGTTGGAATTGATCTTTGTCTATTAAAAAACCCAAGAAAAAAAATATTACTTGTCTAGTGGGGAGTAATGAAACAGTTAATAAGCAGCTGGTATATTTGGTAAGCTCTATTTTTATTTTGAGAAGAGCATTTGTTGTTATTCAGGGACAAATCTGAGACTTCAGATTTCAAGTTGCACTGGGAGTCCTTTCTTCTTGTGGAACACACTTTGAGTTACATTGGTAAGACAATTCCTTAGCTTACTCTAAGCTTAGGTCTGTCCCTGAAATGGTAAATGAAATCTCAGATCTAGTAATATCAGAGCCATATAATGCAAATGTGTCTTCTGAGCAAACCTGCAGAGTCTGTCCATATAGAACTTGTCAGTAACTATCAAACACCAACATTTTCCCTTTGACTGTTATTTTCAGACAGCAGTGACTCCTAGCAGTTCTCTGAAATCCTCAAAATTTAAAATAGCTTTTAATTGCATCTGTCTGGCATGCTGAAAAAAATATTAGTCTAACTTGCCTGTACTAATACTAGTGAAAACAGTCTGGGTCATAATGGTTTTATTTTGGTGATGACTTCAGTCATATACATCAGTAAAACCAGCAAGTGAACAATATACTAAAACTGGGGTCAGGAAATTGTAAAAAACATTCACATCTGTATAGAAAAATAACATCTTAAAAGGAAAGGCTGCAGAATGTCAGGTCTTAGATGTATCTGACTTGACAGAAACTCTTAATACAGCTTTGTAATCATGTAGTTAGGAAAAAGACACACTAACCCGGTGGATATTTTAAAAAGCTTATCTTGAAGCATGTCCTATCTTCCTTTCTTTCTGTTCTTGGCTCTGAAAGAGTTAGCTGCTGGGTGTAAGGAAGGAGGGAAGACATTCTGGAATATGTTCTTTTTCTCCTGTTTTAGCCTCTAGAAACCAGGCTTATGTGATTGTAGTTGGTATGCATGTTCAGATAGCACAGGTATGAAAGAGTTGAAACAAGGAAGATAGTTAGGTTAGTTCAACTATTTGAAAACAAGAAGTTCAGCAGAAAACAGAGACACTAGAAGTGCAAGAATTGAACAAAAATTTTCTGAATTAGTTTGTTGTTAGGAAAAAAACAACTTTGGAAATACCCCAGATCTTTAATGGGAATGTCTTGGACACCCAGATCATTCATAAATCAAATGCAGAGCCTATATCTGTATTTAATTAAGCTTTAATAGTTCAGATTCTCGAGGACTTTTTCAGTTTTGTCTGAATAACAGATAGGAATAAATTTATTTTCCTTTATGGACAGAGGTACAAATTCAAGAAGCTACAGTAGTATCATGTGATGTGACGGTATGTAAATCCTATGCCATGCCCTGAACACCAAAACGTAGCCATGGCAGTCCCACAAAGCTTGACATCCTTGGGACTCTGGTCCTTCCTCTGAGGACTGATGTTCAGGTTAAATGCTTATTCTCTAGTTGTAAGAGATGCTGAAAACTGGCTGCATGCAGCTTCCTATGTCCATTTGTTTAAGAACTGACATTTTTGTTTTCAATAAGGAAGAACACTCTGAATAGAAGAAAGGTTATCCATGGTATAAATTTCTTCCATAGAATGAAGAAATCTTAATCCTAAAATGAGTTCAGGGGTTTTGCCCTCTTTCTGTTAGGAAATGATTGCAGAACATATTTCTTTGATAGATCAAGAACCCTGTTTTCATTTTAAGACTTAAGTTATGCACAGTTAATTTATACAGATTCATTCAATTGCAGGGTATCCTGCCTGTCAGAAGCCAGGTAGGTCTAACTTCCTTAGCTGAATTATGTCCAAAGAAGAACCAAATGCAGAAATGGAAAAATAATCTGATTGTCAAAGAAAGAAGTCAGAAAGTGTAGGAGTAAAATGAGACTTGTGAGAAGTTAAGGTGAGATTAGACTTACAAAGGACACTAAAGCTTTTTTTTTTTTTTTGTTAAATTTTAAATGTTCTCATATATCCATACAAAGAGAACAAGGAAAGAGCAAGTGAGGATGTTGAGAAGCCAGGGTGGACCAAGACTAAAGACACCTTGGACAGGAAAAAGTACTTGAATAACTTTCTTTACGAAAAATAATCTGACCACATATTAAGATGAAGATGGAGTAGTAAAGGACATGGAGGAGGGCATTAATTTTGTCAGTATGTGAAGGAAGGAGGGATTCAACTCTCTGAGAGGAAGGAGGGAGCCTGATTAGCTCTGTTCCATAGAAATGAGGCATATTGGATTGATTATGTTCGGCAGCATTATTGTGATCTAGCACTCCAGAACTGAAAAATGGATTATCTGGATAAAAGTGAAGGGTGTAGAAGTGGTTCAGGTGATTGCAAACCTTTTACATTATTTCAATATTAATTTTTAAGAAAAATTTTGAAGAGAATAACGAGTGAAGACAAATAGGTCACAATTCACCTCATTTTCTGTTTACCAAAAAGTAGATCACATTGTACTAGATTAATGTGTTCTGTGTTGAAATAATTCACTGAAAACAAGAAGCTTGCCTCCATTTCACTGAGGTGTTTGGTATAGTAACAACTATGATATTATTAATTAAGCTAGAGGAGAAGAAGGTTAGTGTAAGAATTGTAAGACTTAGACTTTGGTCAGCATTGGTAAAAATGAACCTAATATGCTGATAGAATCTCTGGAATGAATATTTGATCTGAAGGACTTTCTCGAGGGATGGATCTTATGTTTTAATCAATGATTAGCAGTGAAGGGCAGAAGAATTCTGATAATTTTTTGATACAAGATTGCAAAGAATTATCGATACAAGAACCAGTACATAACACAAGAAATACTTAATGTATTTGAGTACTGTAGTTCCAGAAATGAGATAAATTTTATTAATACGGTTTGCAAGGTTGCACATGTAGGTGATGAGATAAACTGGGGTTTCCTAACTAGAGAGAAAAAAATCTTACATATAGGTGAATCACATAGAGACTGTAAGACAGCAGTTGGCTACTGCTTTTTGGGAAAGAAAAATAACGGCAAATGTGCACCTAAAATCTACAGCAAGGTGTCTTTATATATATATAAAGAAAGTGACTGAGATTATTAACAGCAGTGCCGAAGCCACTAACAGTCTTTAGGAACCCTGCACTGTTCAGTCATCTGTGTTTGGAAAGCATGGTCTCAACCTGGAGCAAGCGCAGAAAATGTCTTCTAAGGTAATCAGGGGAACAGAGAAGACACTGAAGGATTTTGCTTCAAACTGACAAAACAAAGGCAAAGATTTACGACACATTGCAGAAATGACAGAAAGGGTCATTTTAAAGCTTTTTCACTTGGAAAAGTATTCTGGAATAGGAAATAGTAATAACATGCTTGCCCTGAAGTAGTAAAAAATTTTTTAAAAGTTTCCAAATTTCTTACAGATGATACTGTTTTTTTGTCTGTGTCTCACTGGCCTTGCTTTTCTTACTAGTATAGCAGGATTTCAAGTAGTTTTCCAATATAAGGAGTGAAAGCAAGAAACATAGGTGGCTTCAAGACAGGACTTGAGAATTAAGTTATTAAAAAATTATGTTGCTTTTAGCTGCCTCTGTCAATTAAGCATGGGAATTCAGCTGGTACATAAGTTCACTGGATGTGATGCTAAAGTGTACACGCAGAAGTATCTTAAAACAATCTGAATTTTAACAAGTTACCTTTGCTGTATTGTGTGGCTGGGCAATAACCTCTCTCCTCCCTTGATTTATTAGATGACAATATAAATTGCTTATGTGCATTTCACCCTGGTCGTGCTTAACCAACCTCATAGCATTTTATGAGGCTTTTAACATAATTTCTTCTTCCTTATTTGAACTCTTTCACATGCATCTATGGATCTTACTTTCCCTCTTTTTTTTGGCCTCCCTTTTCTTAGTGTGTGAATGATATAAAGTACTGTGAGAGCTTTTGCTGAGCTTCTCTTTGCAGGCAACTCCCGAGCTTACCTCTTCACCCCATTCTGTCTCTTTCAATTTAGTTTCACATTTCAGCCTGTCTTTCTGGATGTCCTGTTCTCAGTTCAAACCCAACATTCTGAAAGTGAACTATGTTTTTTCTTCAGATTTTCAGTGTTGCTCAGTTCTTCATCCTAGCTAGTAGTTTTGTTATTTCTTCGGTGATGTAGACTGTGGCATGTGTCCTTTTCCAGCTGCATTTGTGCTGACTTGAAGAAATCACTGCTGTCTGTCCCCAGACCACCTCTTTGCTTAAAGTTTCTGTGTTCCTTACCTCCAACAGCTGAGGACTTTTAGAATGTAATATTTAGTCTCAGTCAGAATGAACCAGGTTATTTTAAACAGTCAATTTCAAGTATTTTTTTTTTTAACTGTATTGAGGAAAAAACGCACAAGCATTTCATGTGGATGCCAGGCTGGTCCACAACCTCTTTCAGAGGCCAAGGCTGAGCAAGAAGGAGTTGTCTGTGAACAGTAGTTGTAGCTAATACCAATGTGTATCCAAAACTGTAGCAATGGGATCTTCAGATCGTAGAAGCACCATGTTGGAACAAGGGTTTTCTTGTACTTCTTTGTTGTTATGGTTAGAAAAGTGTGACAGCTTCACTTCAATTCATTAATCTCCTGTCATGTAGACTAAACTAAAAAAAAAAAAAAAAAAGAGACAAGTGGCATCTACAGCCCCAGACTAAGGAACTGAAGAAGATGATTCAAAACCTCCAGCACTTTACAGCACTTTGACCAATGCCAACCTTGACCATAAGCAGGGCAGCAGATAATCCTCCAGAAAGGGTGAATCCTCAAGGTGCCACAAGGCTCTTTGTTTTGCTATCCGGGATCTCACTTCTTTTTATGTTGGGTTTGCAAAGCAGGATATTCTTTTGGAGCTAGATATGTAAGGTTTATCTGTGCACAAAGGTGAAAAGGAGTGGATCATCTGTTTTAAACTGGTCAAAGAAGCCGTGGCATTGTTTTTGTGTGCTTCACACCCCAGTAGCTGTGGAGCTCACCTAACATGTGAGGGGCCTGTGCTCAATTCTCCTCTGACTAAACAGATTCAGACCCCATATCTCGCCTTGCCTTGGTCAGCATACAGCACGTATTTCATTCTCAAGCTATCCCATGAAAAGAGAAATAGGTTTTCTTTGCTTGCTCTAATGAAGAATTCATTGGGCTCTTGGGCAAGAAGTGCACTTCATGCTCTATCCAGTGGTTATATTTTAACCTTCAGTTTAGAAGGCCAAGAAGGAATGCACCCTATCTTCTCTGTCTTTGTGAATGCTCTTGCCATTGGACTACTTAATGGCTAAGAGAGCATGTGGGATGAAGAAGATGGGAGGAGGCAACATCAGCTGCAGGTAGCTGTTGTCTTTAAGGAGTGCTCTGAGAGGGCACAAGATGATGAAGGAGAGAGGAAGAGATGAGTTGCACACTATTGTCAAGAATGTCTGTGTGTCTGTGCACATTCAGAAGATGACATTTCGATATGTGGTGAACTCCACAAAGACCACGTTTAGTTTCAAGCACCAGAAGGATTGGACAGAGTCTGGTCAAGGAGCAAACTTCACTGCTCTGAGTTTGGAAAACATGATACTGTGCCAGATCAAGGCAAAGGCCCATTCAAACTATATGCTGCCTCTGATGTTACACAGTAGTGGATGCCTGGATAAGAGAATAAGAGTATGCAGGGACACAAGTTTTTATCTTGCCAGAGGTGGTTGTCTTTATATTTCACGGTCTTTGGTGTGTTTTTCCTCAATTAATTAATCCAATTACTTTTTAGAGCCAATACAATTCAGCATCTGCAGCATTCTGTGACAAAGAGTTTCACCACTAGTTGCACACGGTGTGCAAACCACCTTCTCATACTTGTTTTAAACTTGTCAACTGCTGTTTCCATCTGGTGCCTTCTGAAGCCCGAGAGTTCACTCCGTTACCAGGCCATCTACCGCATTCTCCATAAATGCCCGTGCAAGTAAGTGAGTGAGATACCTAAATCTTTTTTTTGTCAAGCTGGGCTGTTAAACTTGGGAGCAAGCAGTGCCTAGTACACTGAAAGAACTTGATAAAACTTAAGATAAAACATGTTGTTAAAGAATAAGCTGTTTATTTTTCTTCTAATATGCCCTGATGTTTGTGCTCTCTTTATCTTTTCATCATACATCTGCATGTATGTCTGTAACAGCTAATTTTTTCTAAGACAGGGAGATGAGAACTGCATGTGTTTTTCCATGTGGAAACATCTAATTGCTTTATAGATAGTATTGTTTTTAACACTAGAAGTGCAAGTGGTTTTCATGTCTCATTTAATCTTACATTTTTCCAGGGAGTGAAAAGCTTTCATTTCTTGCAGGTCTGAAATAAAAGAGATTCACAGAGGTAGGGGTGGTGGTCGATTAACATTGCTTCAGTAAAAGAAGTTCATTGCTAGAACCCTCAAGCCATTATGTGTTTCCCTTCACTTGAACCTATCTGTTTTTCCACTTTTCTGCACAGCTGGGTAGTGTACTGCTTGAGCTTGATTTCAATGGCCAAAGGTAGTCTGTACCATCTGTTACTCATTTAGTTCTCTTGACCTTGGTTTTGAGCAGCTGGCTTCTCTTTTTTGTCTCATGTTGTCAATGTTTTTTCTTTGTTTGTTTGGGTTTTTTTGTTTGTTTGTTTTTTGTTTTTTGTTTTTTTTTTTTTTTTTTTTGAGGACTGTGTTAGGACTATCAAGAGTTCTTTGCTTACTGTGGTTCCTACATATCTACATATTTCAAACAGAGCAAACAGCTCTGCTTTTATTAAACCTAGCCAGCAATATATTCAAGAAAAAGAAAAGGAATTAAAATATTTTAATTCCAAGGAAGCAGAGGTCTTGCATCTCTGCTATAGGACTGGAAAAAATATTTGCTTAATTATTGACTAACATGTTGGTAAAAGTTACTCATAAGTAAGAATTCATTGATAGAGTTTTCACATTAACAAATAATCAAACGATATCAAAGGGATGTAGTCTAATACTGCAGATTTTCTTTGTCCAAATGTATCTTATGTTGCTAAGATTTTTCCCTGTCTTGTTCTGGCCTTATCTTACAAAGGAAACCAAAGAGATGGTAAGACACACCACTGACTCCAAGACTGACATTGTGCTGCGCAGAGTGGAGCTCTTAAATATCTCACTATCAGCAGAATTAGAATTTGGTTCTTCATTAACAAAATCAAAATCTACCTGGTTTTACTTCTTCCCTTCAAAATCAGTAAACCCCAGAAGCAACAAAAAACCTGCAAAATAACCCAGTGTTCTGATAGCCTGACTTTGTCCTGGTGTTATGTAGGGAGTCTTGGAGCCCAGTGCAGTGATCTGCATTATTGTAGGTAATAATTATCTATAAACCTGATGTGTTGTAACCTTTAATTTTGTGTACCCAAGTTTTGTTCTGGATCTAGAATTTTCACTGAGCTCTGACTGTAGATTAAACTCTTTCCAGCAGAGGGTGGTGGTACATTTATGCTCAGGCAGCTGATTACAGTGTCTGGGGAATGGGGCTAATTTTGTATTGACCACGATACAAACACAGAAGCGTTTCTCTTAAGGCCATTCCTGTATGCAGTTCTGAACAGTTCTAATGTAAAACACTCTATAGGATCATGGGAATTTATTACTGATCAAAGTAACAAACAAGTAAACCTGTGAACGCCAGAACTAAAGACACCTGGCTTCATGTGGTCTCTCTTTGTTGTTTGATTGCTTAGCTGAATTATAATATGATTCTGTGTTCTACCTATATTTACCCATTACTCTCCCTTTGAGAGAATTCTCCACTAAGTAAGTGTTGCTTGCTTTGACTGTAGCAATAGACCTATAAAATCAAGTTATTATTTTTGAATGTATATCCACCAGTCTAGTTTTACAAAGCTTTTGCAGTCTTAACTAGCCTTGAGACCTCATTGCCCCTAGCAAGTTCAGGTTAAACTGGCCAAAGGTTTCAAATCTTATGTGAGAAGGAAGGGAACTGGAACAACATGGGGGATAGCTGTGTAACGTCTCATTTCCATAGGAAACTGAGCTATTGAAAGATAAATATACCTAGAAATTATGGGCATTTTAGCATCATTAACACGAGCACTCAGTGCATTATTTAATAAGTATTCTGAGACTTCTGAATAAAAGGTCTATGCATAAATATTGCAAAGATTGACTAAACCAGGATTTGGCATGGACTAGTAAAGAAAAACTACAAAACATCCACCCCAAAACACAAACAAAAAAGAAAAATAATTACAAATGTGAAAAAGTGCGTATCTGCTTTTCATCATACTGAGGCTGTTGATTTCACTGTCATTTATTTACATTCATTAATTCTTATGATTTCATCATTAAAGCCATGTCAGTGAATGGCCTCAGATACATAAAGACTCATGTTGCAGATGTGTAACTGATCTAGACTGTTTCGTGTGTTGCAGACCCAATAACTTTAATAAATAATAGCTGCTTAAATCTTTGATGCCTCTGCAGGCTAACAGAAAAATAGACTTGACTTAATAATATGCTTTTAACCAAAAAAAGAAAAATGTCATGCTAATCCTCCAAACAACCCATTTCCCAGTATCTTTTCAGACCTGAAAACTTTTTTCATATTTGATTTTGTACTAAAGTTTTCTCACTTGAATTGAGTTAATTCCTTTATTTTCTGGTGTTTTTTGTTTCATTGCCATGTCTATGTTTTCAAGTAGGTGTACATCTGACAACTAATGTTTGAAGTACAAATAGAGAAACTCTTTTTTGTGCACTGTGTTTTGATGCAAAACTTTTTCAAACTTCCTACGTGAAGAACACTGAGTTCTGAAACAGTAACTCCTTATAGAAAAGTACTTGTTTTCTACTGTCTGAAAGGAAATTGAATACCAAGTCCAGAATAGACTGCCTTTGGGGAGAAATGTGTAATTGTGGTATGATGTTAATTTAGCTGCAGAATGAAATATTCATGGCTTTCTGTAACTGATAAACAACAACAGCAAAAATGACTGACATTTTTACACACATGCTTACACAAAAAGAGATGAAAAGAGGCATGGCTAAATCTAACTTGTACAACAGTGATTGACTGGATGATTCTGTCCTTTAGCAAGTCACACTTGCAAATAAGTAGCTGGAAGGAATTATAGTAGCAGATGCTGCTGTTTGTTTGCACTCTTTTGGGCTACTAACAAGTGCATGGCAGATGCTGTAACTTTGATGCTTCTAATGGAATTATTTTGGATAAATTATTGTTTTATACTACTATATCTGTTTGAGCACCTCCTGATATGTTAGTAGGGGGATTCCTGGAACTTCCCCAGATCTTCTTGGAAATCCTGTCTTGCTTAGTCTTTTAGTTATGCAGCAAAGACACCTCAAAAATTTATGGCCCAAGTCAGAAAGTAGTTAACTCTATGTTTAGATTTAAGCAGTGTGACTATAGGGCCAATGTAGGTACATGTGTATTCATTTGTATAATATAATCAGATTAACTCTTAGTTTTGCAAAATGAAAACTTGTGTTTGCACAGACTGAATCTGTTATAAACCCACTGAGATTCTGTGGCTGACTCCGTTACATCAGGGAACCAGAATTCTCCTCTGAATCCCATGTTCCCAGTTGGGCCACACAGAAACCACATGCTGACTGGAACAGGCTCAGGGACAGTGTTCCCCCACAGGATGCAAAAGTGAATTTCTTTTGGGGAAAGAATACTTGATCTGAATATTTTGGCAGGCATTGAGAGGGAGCACCGAGTCTCTGAAGTTCTCTGTGGTTTTTTTTTTTTTTTTTTTTTTAATTGGTAAATGGAAGTGTGCTAACCATGGTGAGCAGAACAAATTTTAGTCCTGCTAGTAGGTTATTCTGCCAGATTAGCTCCTTCAGCAATTTCAGTTTTTCTGCCTCACAGACATGAAACTGCAAGTTGTTCCAATAGGTGTCATCTACTTCATGTGGATATTTCAGAGTTTAGTACCTATAATTCTTCGTTATTTTTAGAATGCTTTGAGAAGTTGCCATTTTTTTTTTCTTGAATGACTGTATTGTGATTAATCTAAAGCACAAATTATTCCGAAAAATTAAACTGATTAAATGGTAATGAGATTAGAAGAAAATTAACCACATTTGTGGCAAAGCATGTTTTATTTTGTATACTTGTTCTTATAGAAACTATGCAGTCATGGGAAGGACAGATTGCATATCTTCCTGCACCAAAACAGAATCTTCTTTCATACATTGTAGGCACTTTCACCCTATAGAAGGCTAGATTACTGTATTTTTGGAATTAAAAAAAAAAAAAGTAAACGCAAAGATAGACTAAAGTGAGTCCAGCAAATGGCTGCTTAATATGCAACAAACCCTAAAGCAATTAGTTTTCCAGATCCATAGAAAAAATAAAAGTAAGCCTACTTTCAGGTTAATTTAGTGAAACAATGTGTGTGGGGTTTTTTTGCCTAAGTTTGTTTAATTGGTGACCATTTTCACAGTGTCTGAAAATATCGCAAAGTCTGTGAGGTGAGAAATTTAGTAGTTTTGCGGGTGAGTGTGGAGAGCCACAGACACGTGGCTTTCTTGGTCTTGTTGACCAAGAAATTTAAGTGTTCATTTTAAAGATAAGCACCCCTTTTGTTCCTGATATCTGTGACTGAGGACTTGAGCCAAGGTCATGAAAAGGCCTGACAAGACATAGCCCCCAGACTTACCCAGTGACAGGCTGTCCATATCCTGCTTCTTGGCTCCCACAGGTGGCACTTTGAGAGTCCCCACCTGCTCATGTGACCTTGCTTGTGAATTTGCTGAGCCCACACTTTTCCGCCCAGCCAGGCTGACTGGTCTTGGCATACTGCTCTTCCTATCAGCCCAGACCCTAACTCAGGCAGTAGTTTTTAAGAAAAAACTGAATTCAAGACCAGCGTTGCTATGGATATTGTTTTATTTAGGGAATGGGGCAAGTCACACAAGTATAATGCTGTGCATTGTTGAATAAACTGCATACAGCAAAACCAAAATCCAAAGAAGATAATCCCCAGCTCTACTGGCCCACCTTTAAACAGTATCTTGTAGGTGTTATCAGGGATTTTCTTACTGCTTATTGGTGGTCTAATAAATGTCTATGATGCACTTGGATGCTTTTTATGTACTTTAGCTATATGTACAGTATGCACTAAAGACTTTCAGCCTTTTATGCTTTTTATGTGTGCCACAACCTGTTAGCTTAGTACTCAACTATTTCTCTGTTTCTCTAATCCCTTTTTTTTAATTGTAGTTGCAAACTACCAATAATTAATTTCAGGCCCTTATGGGGTTGCTTTAAGCTGATGCTATCAAGTGTTGAAGCCACTGGACCATCCATCCTTCCTATCCTAGAAATACCTTTGGTGTGCAGACAAACACAGCGATGTAGTTTTATTTAGTTTTCTGTGAAAAAGGAAAGAGCGAGCAAAGAATTCTGGGCTGATATTCTTGGTAGTTTTCATGCATGTGTGCTGTGCTAAAAAAAGGATTTTAGATTTTGTAAAATATGTGGAAATTATCAGGAATATGTTTAAAGCTTGAATGTGAAGACACAAATAAATAAAATAAATGACTAATCTGAAAATAGTTTTAGCAAGCAGAGTACAGGGCACCATTGGAGTTTGCTAAACTTCACAAAATAATCCAAAAAAAGTATAATCTGTGAATAAAATATTCTAGGACTGATTCAAATTTGTAGGACTAATACAGAGGGGCTATACAAATTGTTCTCATATATTTGAATTTTTTCTTCTATTGCAGCTCTGTAACTTCAAAACTACTTTTTGCAGGTTGTGAACAACTTCTGAGAGAGGGTCTCCTTTAAACTCAGTCACTTCAGTTAAACAAAGCCATGTATGTGTGTCAGTATTTACTTTCACCGCTCTTGCTTTCCACTCAGAAATATCTCTATGCATCTTTTGTCTACAATAGATAACACAGCAGTCATCATTTGCAGTTGAAGAGACGTAAATGCACAGACATACCTGAGCTGACTTCAAACTGCCCAGCTGTGGTGCATCAGCAACGTGAACAGGGCACACGGAGCCCGGCAGTGCTGCAGAGTCTGGCTGGGAAGTGAGACAAGCACACATGCCGTTAGTCTGTGCTGGGGCTGCAGTCTGCCATGGAAAGCTCCATCGGTATTTGAACTAGGCAATTTAAAGCAAACACAGTTGGCTGCACTATAACCTCTTTGATGCTGGAAGGTGACTAAAGCAACTTTTTGTTTTGCAGGAGCAGTAGATATAATGAGACAGCAGTAGCAGTGTGCTCTGAATTCCCCTTGGAAAATGTGTTGTTTTATGAGACACATTTTTGGGAATAAACCTTTTTCATTTGAATATATTTTTCGTAATTTGACTGAGCTGTGAAATTGTATTATTTTTGAGGAAAATTTTAGGAGGTGTGGGAGTGGTGTTAATAATTCCGAGGTCCTGTGTGACAGTCCGTTGAAAGTTGCTGGTGTGAACAGTTTTTGCAGATGTAGGTTATTAATGCCTGTTTACTCAAAATATGTAACAACCCATGTTCTTAATTCTGTTTGAACAGTCAACTTGATGTATTTTACATTGAAATGCAATGGAGTGGAGAAGGAGCATAGGCCCAGCAAACACCCTTAGAGAATGGTGCCTGACTGAGCCAATTCTCTGCTGTCTGAGATTGTTCCTGCGTTTACTTTAACATCATTGCTCCAGCAGTCGCTGCAAATAGGTTACAAGTGTAGAAAAGTAAGGACACTCAGTAAACAGGGAGCTAGAAAGAGAGAGTCGGTCCATTAGATTAAGTCCAGAAATAGGACAGTCTATTAAATTAAATATATTTGGGAGAGACTCATCTATGAAGCAGGGGAAAGGAGCCTGGAATTGCAATGGAAATGCTCTACTCAGGTCAAGACCACTTATTCTCCCTCTGGTGCCGCACGGACTGTAGATCCCTCAGTGTGAGTTACAGACCTCTGTTGCTATAGTTCAGGAATGGTGTGATGAGGACTATGGCTGTACAAAAAGAGGTCATGCTGATGACTTCCAGAATATGTTTAAAAATTATATGTAGCATCCTTAAAGGTCTTCAACACACTTAAAACTCAAAGCTCCATCCTTCTGGTAATATTAAGGCAGTGCATCAGTAGAAGTTCAGAGTCTTGGATCTCGGTATAGGACTGAAGGACATAGAATAGATATTAGCCAAGTCTCAAGTCCTGGCAAGCAATGTCCCGTTAGACCGGGCTTATGTGGAAATCATCAGGCAGGTCCTGTGTCATTTCTCATGCTCTACTTGTGCAGAGGCAAGAGCAGTTCCTCTGAACCACAAGACTCTTCTTCTCCATGGCAATGGCTGTCTAACAGAATGGGAAATGACAACTGTCTGTGGAAAGGGACAAAGAAGAATTTTCATTAAATTTTTCAGCTAATCTCTTGATTTCAAATTCAGAAACGTATGTCTTCTTTTGATTGCTTTTACTTTCTCTTAATCCATACATTTCTAAATTTGGACGTGCGTTTCCTGTGGTGTCTACCATGGCAATCAAACAAGCTCAGCTACCTGTACACAGAAACCTGAGTCTTCATTACCTCTTTTTAACACTTTAACACTTTGTTAGCAGGGTTAATTTAACATCATTCATTCTTTACCATGCTGTGACCATCACAGTTCTCATAAAATATCTGTTTATCAAGAAATAGGGGACTGAAGGGGATTTTCTGGGCCATTGAGTTTGTTCCCTGCTGTTGCAGGCAGCCAGGATTCCTTTCAGAAACTGATGAAACATTTTATCAGCATTTGAATTATTGACCTCGTGACTGCCTGTCTCCTAGAAGCCTAATTCAGTTTAAGGTAAAATACTGATTGCCTGATTAGACAATAACTGTAATACCGTTATTTTGTATGGGTTGACATCAGGGAAAGATCTGTTTTCTCTGGCATTTGTAGCTCATGTACCTCCTGTTTATTTTGATTTTCTCTGCTAGGTTTCACTCAGCTTGACTGCTAGCCATCCTCCCTTTTCCTTGAACCTGCTTATCTCCAGGATGTTAATCAACTCTTATTCTCATTCCTCTTCTCCTCTCTGTTTACTTTTTGCATTAATCTGGAGAAAAATACCCATTTAGCTTGGTTTGCAGTCATTTCCCTGAAAAACCTTGCCTCCTTGGATTTTTAGTAAAAACTGAAATTATAGGTTAGACTAATACTTGATGTTGTATGTCGCATCATTTACATGATATGGAATGTGGCCTTATTAATTACAATATCAGCATCTAAAAGCAGGAAGTACTCTAATGTACATACACGCATGTTCTTATTGTATTATTATTTTGTAAGCATAGGCTCTTTTTATGTCAGTGCTTCTGTGAAATTCACAGTAGAGATGCAACTTGGAGAGCCACTAAGGGTGATTCAGGCTCAAGGGATCAAGTCAGACTGTTACTGAAGTCTTCAATTTTAAAGTACCCAGATCCACAGCAGAAAATAAATGGCTGTTCTGGCTTTAGAAATTATTTCTTAATGAAAAACTGTTTTCTGTCCATCTAAGAAAAAAAAGCATCATGAACTTCCCCTCTGCAACTGCCTTGTATTTTGAAACAAGCTGTGATAAAGAAAGTGCCTTCCCCAGGAATGTTGCTCATTGTTCCACAAAAGTAGGCAGGATCACCTCCCGTGTCCTTCTGAGTACAAGAAAAGAAGGAGTGTTGGTTCCACTCCCAAAATGTTGCAGATGAGCTTGTATGAAACTGGAATCAGTGTGTGCTCTGCAAAGAAACAATGTGTGAAGCAGAACATTTCACTGGGGATGCTACCAACCTGTGATTATAACTATTATTATGTTGTTGCAAAACCTGTATTTTTGTCGAAGTTTGTTTTGTCTTGTGTTTTGTCTTGTGTTTTGTTTTGTTTTTTGTTTTGTTTTTCCAGGACTGCTCTGAACTAGCAAGCACAGTGCCCTGGGAAGAAGCTGTAAGGTGACTGCAGTGAAAGAGCATTTCTTCCACTGAAAGAAGTCACAACAATTTCTCCAAACACATCATGTATATTTGAGCAGGGCTGTCGACGTAAACAAATGTTTCAGGAAGGTTTTGGGTTTTTTTTTAAAGAGTATCCAAAATCAGCCTGGCTTCAGTGGGAGAAGTCTTATTTGGCAAGGGTCCCTGCAGAGCCTCTCCACACCCTTGCAGGTTTCCACGAAGATCCTCAAAAGCAATACAGGTTTGCCAAGCAGAGCTGACTGCAAGGGAATACAATACATTTACAGATGTGTAATACTTTCACTTCCCTTTATACTTCTCTTTTTCTGAAATTTAAAACTGAAATTGGACATGTGGGGTTTTTTTCCGTGTATGACTGGTAGACTCAAACAACCAGAATATGGCTGTTCCCTCCATCTTAGCCTTCGCATTTCAAATATGTTTGTCTTGAGAATAAGAGTCAAACCCTAATATTTTTATTCAGGAAAAAAAATGTCAATTGACTTCAGTAGAATTTCTCATACAATGGGTTGAAATGATCAAAACCTGAGAGCCGGCCAGTGTAGAGTTAAGTAATTCTGTTTTATAAGTACCACATGTATGTTTAATGTATCCTTTAGTGCATTGCCTAATGGTCTCCACAACTGTAAAAGGAAACTGGCTCTGACTAAGAGATCTTGTTCCCTGAGTGGCTGCAACTGAATGAATTCCTGTAAATGTCTGTAAATCCACCTCTCTCCCACCCTAAGATTTTTTTGCTCTGGAATACATAGCAAGTTTTATATACTTCAGTGTGAATACAAATATGTTCCCTGGCCACCTGCAGTCACTGCCATAAGTTTAACGTATTTCAGAGGTATTTTCTCCATTAGCTATTACATTTTGACTTTTTTATTTTTTGAATTATCCTTATCCTGCAGTTAGTTTTGATTAATTTCTTTGTATTCACATTTGAGAATCTGTGAAACTTGTATACTAAGGTGCAGTCATTTAAAAGGAAAGAACGGCAGCATCCTCATCATGTCAGTGTTGAAAATGATGTTTGGTTTCCGATTACTGGGCTATGAATCATATGTAATCTTTCAGATTTTAATTCTCTCCCATAGGAGCAGGATGAGGGCAGGTGGGTGGTTTTGAAAAGAAGATGTTGTAAGTGCCTCATTTGATGCAATTTAAATCCTGTGGTTTGAAACACTATGGGAAGAAGTATTTGAAATTATTATGAGTCCATGCTTTACTCCTATGTTCTATTAACAAGTTTAATATGAAAAAGTGATTATATTGTCTCAGCCACCATGAAATATTCTAAATAAGCTACACCAGCTGCATTCTCTCAGGGCTGATTATTTCCGTTGGATAAAGGGCATGTCGTGCAGTTGCTTGGATATGACTTGTCATTCATATATGCCACATTCCCCTCACAAACAATTATGATGAGTTGTATCTTCTGTAGAACTATAGTACATCAGAGCCTAGGGAAATAAGAGATTTCATTTCTTGAAGTTCACACTGAATATGTGAGAGCTGTGAAGAGTGCCTTATTGCTCCAGGCAGGTAACTTAAATGTCAGATGAGAGAAAGTTAGAGGAAATCATACTATTTTCTGTTATATCACTTCCTGCTCTGGAGAAGCATTTGAGCAAAGAGAAGATATGATGGGGATTATTTTAGACAAATCAAATTATTCTAAATTTACTTCAAGACCTGAATAACACTGTGTTCCATTCAAAACCAATTGTCCTCAAAATGGGAGTTTAAATAGCCTCTTGGCTGGTGTCAGAGCCTGCAATACAGTAGGTCTGCCTTGCTCTACTGAGACATACGCAGGGATAAGGAATCTTCGGGTTGCTGTTTTCTTCTTTTAGCTGCTGCTGTTCATCATATGTGGGCATCCATCCTTGTGTTCTCAAAGATTACACTGAGAAAACATTGGGTGTTAGTGCCTTGCTTTTTCAAGATGAACTACTGTTTGCAAACTCTTTCCATCCTTTCATAAAAGAGATCTATGTTGATCTAATACAAATGTTAGATCAGGTCCTCTGCTGCTACAAAAATGGTTCTACAGTGTCTTCCACGCACTAATGAGTATTCATAGCATTTTTCCATTTAAACACCCACCATGAACTTACGTTTATGTTATGCCCCTGGTTTGTATTCACACACCTCTCACATCATGAACCTGCATGTATGCATTTCACCCCCATTCCTAAATTTATCATGGTAGCCGGGTGTCATGATTTAACCCTAGCTGGCAACTTAGCACCACAGAGCAGCTCACTCATCCCACCCCCAGTGGGATGGGGGAAGAGAATAAGAAGGGAAAAAGTGAGAAAATTCATGGGTTGAGATAAAAACAGTTTAATAATTAAAATGGAATAGAATATAATAATAATAGTAATAACAATAATAATAAATTGTAATGACAAAGAAAATAACTAAGAGAGACAAATAAAACCCAATAAAGACAAGTGATGGAAATGAAAACAGTTATTCACCATCAACTGACAGATGCTCAGCCAGTCCCCAAGCAGTGCCACCCCACCAGCTTCACTCCTAGTTTTATTGCTGAGTATGATGTCACATGGTGTGAAATATCCCTTTGGTCACCTGGGGTCATCTGTCCCAGCTGTGTCCCCTCCCAACTTCTTGTGCACCCCCAGACCCCTCACTGGTGGGGTGGTGTGAGGAGCAGAAAAGGCTCCGACTGTCTAAATGTTGCTCAGCAGTAACTAAAACATCCCTGTATTATCAACACTGTGTCCATCACATATCCAAACCATAGCCCTGTACTAGCTACTATGGAGAAAATTAACTCTGTCCCAGCCAAAACCAGCACATCCAGTGATCCCTAGGTAATGTTATTTGTATTTTTCATCTGAAAGTACCAGGATTACCTGGGATGCAGAGGGTTTGCCTGCTGTTTTCAGTCTTGCCACTGGCTAGTTGTATATGTGTTGCCAAGCTTACATGGTCACAAATTCCTCATATTCCCCACATTTCCCATTCCAATAGTTATCTACAAATAATTTGTAAAGGTGCTTTGAGTGAGGCAATGTTGTCTACAACTCATTTGTAAATCAGTGGATCTGAGCACTACAAGATGAAATGACTGTTGTTATTTTATCTTTCAGTGACTTCAGAGAACGTAAAAATTTAGAGAAATGTAGATTTCAAGTAACAAAGGAAAGGCACAGAGCTAAATAGTTGGATGCGAAAAGGTAAATGGAGATGAAATATATGTATGCGAGGATATACTAGAAGAGTATAAGTAGACTCATTTAGTCAGATAGAAGGTCGGTTGGCTAGTGTGATTGAATAAAGAAGTTTGAGTAGATAGATTCTGGCAGACACTAAAACTTTTGTCCAGTCATATTGGTAATTTAGATACTTTCCTATGAACAAAAGTACTATACCCATCAGCAACACAGAACACAGGCATCGATGCTTGTAGTTTCTATGTCAGCTATGAGCTGAGAACATGCCATGACCTACCTGCGATAATTTATGAAAGAATGTTTATGAGTTGGAGTTAGGGAGGCTTTTTGTTAAGAAGACAAGACTATGATACTGTATTAAAATCTACTTTCTGGTCCTATGCGTACAGTTACTATTTAATTGAGAAAAGAAATCTATGGCCTAAGGATTTCACTGAACAGAATTAGCCATAGTTACTTAATTTTCTGACAGTTATATCTTATGAGAGAGCTGAATATGTGTCTCCAGTCAACTTCAAAAAGAAACTGTTCTTTGAATGTCAGCTATATGGCACTAGTATGCCTATTTAGTCATATCTTCGAATAATCTTGACCTAAATAAATTCCACAGCTGTTTTATCACTCAGATACAGGCAGTATTTTAAAGGAAATTGATTATTTCTGACAGTGCATGTTCTAACTTATAAGGAAGTTGTAGCTTATAACCAAGCTGCCAAACCTATTTCAAAACAATTATAGTCAATGATGTAAAGTCCTTTAAAAAAAAAAAAAAATGAAAGGCAAGATAACATCTAGAAGCTGAGATGAATATGCGGCAGCATGCTGTGATTCTGGGTTGCAGAAAGCACTGGGTCTTCACTGAAGGGTCTGGGGGACAAATCTTATGAGCAGTGGCTGAGGAAACTGGGGCTGTTTAGCCTGGAGAAAAGGAGGGGAGACCTTATCACTGTCTACAACTACCTGAAAGGAGGTTGTAGCATGGAGGGTGCTGCTCTCTTCTGCCAAGTAGCAAGTGACAGGACAAGAGGAAATGGCATCAAGTTGTGCCAGGGGAGGTCGAGGTTGGATATGAGGGAAGATTTCTTCCTGGAAAGGGTTGTCAGGCATTGGAACAGGCTGCCCAGGGAAGTGGTGGAGTCACCATCCCTGGGGTTGTTTAAAAGACTTACAGATGCGGCTCTTAGGGACATGGTTTAGAGGTGGACTTGGCAGTGTTAGGTTAACAGTTGGAGTAGATATTTTTCAACCTAAATGATACTACGATTCTAATATGCTGTGTAAAACATTTTTAGTTTAGTAACTCATTTAGTTACTTTTCTAACACATCCATGCATTATTCATTAAAGGTTATATCTACGCCCCAGGTAATGTTTGTGGTAATCAGTAGTATTTTTTAACACAACAAAATGAAAAACTTGGAGTGGAAGTCATCTTTCAGTCATATAATTCTTTCTTCTGGTCTGAAACAGAAGTGACAAATTAATGGTATGATGGGTTTACTTTGATATTACTCCAGTAGTTTCAGGGGAAAGTGTTTTGACACTTAATGGAGTAAATACTCCCTGGGTTTGTATGCAAGGAGAGCTCAGTTTGACTATAAATGTTAATAAGTATAGAAAATCAGTAGCTGGCATTTTTCTTGGGTATTGTAGCAGTGTTATTTTGAATAATAACATATGTTAATTTATCTTTGTCCAGGATGTGAGTGTCACTACCTGCAACCCATAGTCCAAGGGCAATCAACAGAAACTTCAGAGCCTGGGTATGGTTGGTAAAGGAGTAAGGAGCACAGATCTCTTTCTTTCCAATTGCAGGTAGTGACATTAGAAGAACAAGATGGACACAGTCAATCAATACATAGCTCCATGGCTGGTGTCACTGCCAGAGTTCTGGGTTTTTTGATAATGAGATGGCCTGCACAGCACAGGGTATACAGACGTCAGGTGGAGTTCACCTTTCTAAAAGGAGGAAGAGAGTCTTTGCACATGAGCTAGTAGTGCTCATCGACAGAGATTTGAACTAAACACAATGGAGGAGGGACATGAAATGAGGCTTACCTGTGACAAACTGTGGGATGAGATGCTAAGGACAGAGGTGTGGGGTGCTAGTGGGGACCCTGAGCCCATGGCTTTGAGACGTGTTGGCTTCACTGGAGCACACCTGCAGGGGCTCCTGGGGTAATAGAAGTCAACAAGAAAACACCAGCAAAATACTTCAAAGGGATTAAGTGGTGTTCCTCTAGGAAGGTGATGCAGCCAACAGCCTAGCTGAAGTCCCTCTACACCCATGCTCACAGCATGGGCAACAAACAGGAGGAGTTGGAAGGCGGCTACAACCTGGTGACCATTACTGGAACTCAGTGAGACGAATCCCGTGACTGGAGAGCAGTGATTTATGGCTACAGGCAGTTCAGAAGGGACAGGCTGGGAAGGAAGGGTGGAGAGGTTGTCCAATACATCAAGATAGGGATAGAAGGTGAAGAAATGTCTCTAAAGAACTATCACTGAAGAATAACCAGGAGCAGGTTGAAAACTTCTGAGTAAAAATGAGACACTAAGTCAACAAAGGAAAACTTGTGGTTGATGTTTACTACAGTCTGCTCCCTCAAGGGGAGGCTATTGATGAAGCCTTCTTACGCCAGCTATGGGAGGTATTGAACTCACAGGCCCTCATACTGCTGGGGGACTTCAACCACCCCAAAATATGCTGAAAAAGTAGCATGGTGAGCTGTAGAAGAATCCTGGAGTGCATTGAGGATAACTTCCTCAGCCAGGTAACAGGAAGCTTTATGAGGGGAGATGCAATACTGGACCTGATGGACACCAATGCAAGTGAACTAACTGGGGACACGAAGCTTGGAGGCAGCCTGGGCTGCAATGATCATGCACTGATGGAGCTGACAGTCCTGAGAGACATGGGAGGGGCAAAGGGTAAAGTCTGGACCATGAACTTCAGGACAGCAAGCTTCCAGCTGTTCAAGGAGTTAGTCAACTGTTCCTTGGGAAACTGCCCTCAAGGACAAGGGAGCTGACAGATCTTGAAGGATACTTTCTATAAAGCACAAGAGCTCTCCATCACCAACTGTAAGAAATCAGAATAGGAAGGCAAGAAGCTGGCACAGCTGAATCAAGACTTGCTGGTCAAACTAAAGGGCAAGAAGGAAATGCACAGGCAGCGGAAGCAGGAACAGGTGTGCTGGAAGGAGTATAGGGACACTGCCCAATTGTGTGGAAATGGGGTCAGGAAGGCACTGCTGGAGCTGGGCTCCTACAGGTACCTCAGCCTGACAATGAAGGTCAGGTGAAGTGTACCCACCTCATGATCATGAGTGACAAGCTGGTAACAATGGAGAAGGCAGAGGCAATCAACAAACCTTTTGCCTCATTCTCTTCCCAATGTCTCTTCCCAATCTTCTTGAGTGGATGGACTTTAAGGCAGGGAGTGAGGGAGCAAAATCCCTCCCACTGTGAAAGAAGATCAGGTTTGAGACCACCGAGGAGCAAGAAGCATCCCAGAGTCTTGAGGGAACTGTCTGATGTCGCTGCCAAGATACTCTCCATGATGTTTGAGAAGTCATGGCAGTCAGGTGAAGTCTGCTGAGATGGCACTGGAACAGGGAAGCTGGAGTAGATGGTCTCCAGAGGTCCCTTCCAACCCCAACCAGTCGACGATGCTGTGATGCATTTGGGGGAAGCAAAAGGAATGCTGCCACAGGACCTGGCATCTGCAGAACCATGCAGTATATGCACAGGTAAAACAGAGTAACAGATCAAAGAGAAAAAGCTAAGAACAAAATGCATGTTAGTAAATCCTGCCAATGATGCTGAGGAGATCCTAATGCGAGCAAGCAGAAACCATCAACCTTAACATCCCCCTCTTTAAAGTTAGTAAAGCTCAGGACTTCTTCTGTTGTCTTCAATTCCTTGTTTTCTTGTACTGACTAATAATCAGACCTAGGATACAGCTGAGAAGCAATGGTCTCCTTACCAACTCTGAACTGGACAGATCAGAACAAGCTCCCCAGCATGTGGTTTATGGCTGCAGGCCTTGGTTTTGAAAACTAAAGGCAAGAACGGACTGCAGATTTCTTCCCAAAATGCCTGCCCACACCTTTGGAAAGACTCTGTGCAGATGAGAAGACAAAACAGCCCAGTGTCATTGGTTTGACACGATTAAGAAAGCCTTTCTGGGCAACAGTGCATATGGTCAGTGTGATGCAAAGGGCATCCACAGTGAGGCTCCACACAGACCTCCCTGATACACATGTGACAGCCCCAGATCACACTGGGGGTGAGTTTCCAAAGACAAGAGCTCTGGTTACACCAGAGCACCCCTGAGGACATAGCCCAGGAACATGGCACTGCCACGTAATTACCAGCCTGCAGGCTCTGTATCCAGTTTCAAGGCTTCTGGGTGGAGGAGGGAGTAGGACCCACCAGACACGTGAGAAACCGGTGAAGGCAGCACTAGGAAAAGGGAGAGAAAGCAGCACGGTGAGGGACAGCAACACCACTTGCTTCATTGGTAATCCTGAGACGTTTTAAGCAGTCTTCATGCTATTATTCTCTTTTATTGCCTTATAGCCAGATCTAGTGGGCCAGGATCAACTGGGGATTGGCCTGAGCCCCAGTTGCCATGGTGGCCATGGTTTGGCAGCCCCTGAGCCACCCTCCCAGTGTCACTGATGCTGGGATGGCTTCTTGCGGGGCTGAGTGGGGTCCTCAGGGCTGCCAGCCCTCCTCTTCGGGGCTCGCTGGGGCCTCCCACGGGAGCGTTGGCTGCCCCGGCTGGAAGTGGAGGGCCCAGGGACGGCCTCCTCGGCGTCCTCCTGCAGCTCTTCTTGCTCCCCGTGGGTTGGATGGGGAGCGTTGCGGGGGCTGTCAGTTCTCCTCCGAAGAGCTGGGCTGGGGGCAGGAGACTCCCCGTGGGAGTCAGCAGGGCCCGGAGCAGGCTCAGGGCTGCCCTCCTGCTCCCCAGCAGCACGGGTGTCCACGAGACCCAGCTGACGTCGGACCTCCCCGCTGCACCGGTGCACGGTGGTGTCGACGAGCTGCTGGACGAAGGTCCTCGTGTGCCTGCCCAGGGTGGCCTGCAGCATCTGGATCAGACTCTCTTCATCCAGGCCAAAGTAACGCAGGCTGGAGACGACGAGTCTCTCTGCTGCTGCTGCCTCCTGGGCATCCTCCAAGAGCTGCCCCAGCTCCTGATGCAGCCAGGGCATCAGGGGCTGGAAGACAGCGGGGTGGACGCGGAATAGGGATGCCCAGACACAGGCATAGAAGCCGCCCACTGGAGCCGTGGGCAGGGGCCCCGCAGCCGGTGGCCGGGCTGCTGCAGGCTGGTGATGCCCGTGGACAGCTGAGTGTCCGGGAGCCCCTGCTGTCAGGCGGACGACGACCGATGGTACAGGTGGTGGGATGACCCGCTCCTCATAGTCGTCGTCCGCCCGCACCGAGTGCAAGATGGAGGTCACCCTCCTCTTGCAGAGGGGGCACTCGGGCTTGGTCTCAGCCCACCGCACGATGCACGGGTAGCAGAACTGGTGGAGGCACGGCAGGACGTAGCTGGCCTCCTCCCAGCTGTCCAGGCAGATTGGACAGCGGGTGTCCAGCTCCGCGGCCATGCTCTCCACGTGCGGCGGTGGGCTGTGGGGAGCTGGGGATGTCACGCTGCTCCCTCTCGCTGGCGCTGCAGCAGCGGATGTCACGCTAGAAAACGAAGAGAGGCCACAGTCCATCGCTGTTCCAGGTAGGGCTGGAAACTATGTCCAGGGGCCTCAATAAGGAGAGCCTCCCGGCTCCCCAGGGTGAGCTTTCCTCTCTCAGCTCACCTCTGCTGCTGCGAATGCTCCGCCTGGGTGTCCCGGCTGCCTGAACGAGCCAGGGCCGGGCAAAAACCTCCAATGGCTCTGGGGTCGCGCACTGAGAGTTGCACTGAAGAACTCCCCGAACACGACCGCAGCACCAGGAACCGCCTCGCAGAACACTCCAGCCTCGCGTCCTCGCTCAGCTGGCGTGCGGGCAAAAACCGACTGGGTCAGACTCGGCGCCCGGATACAAGCAACAAGGCACATGTGGTCACAATCCATCGCTTGGTGATGTCATTGTCCATCACTCAGAGAAAACATCCTTCTCTCGGAACGCCCTAGAATCACAGAATTCTAGAATGTCCTGAGTTGGAAGGGACCAACAAAGATCATCAAGTGCAACTGCTGTCCCTGCATATGAGAACCCCACAATTCACACCATGTGCCTGAGGCCATTGTCCAGTCTCTTCTTGAATACCTACAGGCTTGGGGCCAGGCCATGACTACAACCGCAGGGAGCCTGTTCCGGTGCTGCACCACCCTCTGGGTGAAGAACCTTTTCCTAATATCCAGCCTAAACCTAAACCTGCCTGGCACATCTTCTTGCCATTCCCTTAGGTTCTAACATTGGTCACTAGAGAGAAGAGAGGTTGTAGCATGGAGGGTGTTGGGCTCTTTTCCCAAATAGCAAGAGATAGAACGACAGAAAATGGCCTCAAGTCATCAAGGGCCTTGTCCCAATGCCTGTTAAACAATGACAGGCCTGGGGCACCAACCACCTCTTTGGGAAGTCTCTTCCACTGTTTGACCACCCTCTCGGTAGAGAAATGCTGCCTGAGCATCCAGTCTAAGCCTCCCTGGTGCAGTTTTGAACTCTTCCCACGGGTCACAGAATCATAGAATTGTTTCAGTTGGAAGAGACCCTCAGGATCACCAACACCAACCATAACCTAACCTAACTCTAGCACGTAACCATGTCCGTAAGAACCTCATCTTTTAGACACCTCCAGGGATGGTGACTCCACCACTTCCCTGAGCAGCCTGTTCCAATGCCTGACAACCCTTTCCAGGAAGAAATTTTCCCTCATATCCAATCTCAACCTCCCCTGGCACAACTTGAGGCCATTTCCTCTTGTCCTGTCACTTGCTACTTGGCAGAAGAGAGCAGCACCCTCCATGCCACAACCTCCTTTCAGGTAGTTGTAGACAGTGATAAGGTCTCCCTTCAGCCTCCTTTTCTTCAAGCTAAACAGCCCCAGTTCCTTCAGCCGCTCCTCCTCAGACTGGTGCTCCAGACCCCTCAGCAGCTTCGTCACCCTCCTCTGCACTCTCTCTAGTACCTCAATGTCCTTCTGACGATGAGGGACCCGAAGCTGAACACAGGATTTGAGGTGTGCCCTCACCAGTGCTGAGTACAGTGGCACAATCACTTCTCTAGTCCTGCTGGCCACACTATTCCTGATACAAGCCAGGATGCTGTTGGCCTTTTTGGTCACCTGGGCACACTGCTGACTCACCTTGAACCGCTGTCAGTCAACACCCACAGGTCCCTCTTCGCCAGGCAGCTTTCCAGCCACTCTTCCAAGCCTGTAACGCTGACTGGTGGTGTTGTGACCCAAGTGTAGGACCCAGCAGTTGGCCTTGTTAAACTCATACAGTTGGCCTCAGCACAACGATCCAGTCTGGATTCCTCTGTATGGCCTTCCTACCCTCCAGCAGATCAACACTCCCACCCAATTAGGTGTCACCTGCAAACTGACTAAGGCTGCACTCAATCCCCTCATCCCAATCATTGACAACAAGAGAAAACAGAACTGCCTCCAATACTGAGCCCTGGGGAACACCACTCATGACCGGCCGCCAACTGGATTTGGCTCCGTTCACCACAACTCTTTGGACCCGGCCCTCCAGCCAGTTCTTTATCCAGTGCCCTGTCACTGGAGAGCAGGGAGAAGAGCTCAGCACCACCCTCTCCACTTCCCCTCCTCAGGAAGCTGTAGAGAGCAATGAGGTCGCCCCTCAGCCTCCTTTTCTCCAAACTAGACAAGCCCAAAGGCCTCAGCCGCTCCTCACAGGACATTCCTTCAACCTTTTCAGCAGCTTTGTTGCCCTTCTCTAGACACTTGCTAGGATCTTCACGTCCTTCTTCAGTGGTGGGGCCCAGGGCTGCACAGAGTGCTCAAAATGAGGCCACCCCAACACTGAATGCAGCGGGACAATCACTTCTACTGCCTGGCTGGTCATATCCTGTTTGATGAACCCCAGCATGCGCTTTGCCCTCTTGGCTTCCAGGGCACACGCTGCTGCTCGTCTTGAGCCACTGTTGACCAGCAGCCCATGATCTGTTTCTGCAGGGCTGCTCTCCAGCCACTCCTCTCCCAGTCTATGCTTGTGCTCAGCATTACTCTGTCCGAAGTGCAGAATCTGGCCTTCAAACTTGTTAAATTTCATCCCCTTAATGACTGCCCAGTGCTCCCATCTATTGAGATCCCTCTTCAAGGTTTCTTGTCCCTCAAGAGAGTCAACAGTGCCACCCAGTTTGAGATCATCAGCAAACTTGCTAGTAGTGCCTTTTACTCCTGCTTCCAGATGGTTTATGTGTATATTTATATGCATGTTGGACAGAACTGGCCCCAGAAGTGAAGCCTGAGGAATGGTTTTGTTTGTTTGTTTGTTTGTTGATTTGCTTGTTTGTTTGTTTATATCTGGCAATGTTATTCTTTTTCCTCAGTTCCACAAGTAGGCTATTTTGAAGGTGTGGTTATCAAGTGAACCGTTTCCCATGAACAGCCAGTAACAGCGCATGTGTTATCCCAAAATGAGAATGAAGTCATGTTTCTAAGCATTTGTTCTCAGTTGCTCCTCACAGGACATTCCTTCAACCTTTTAACCAACTTTGTTGGTGTTGGACTCAGCGCTGGAATACAAGCGTCAAGTGATGCGTGGTCTCATTCCATCGCTCGGTGATGTTATCGTCCATCACTAAGGGACATCAGCATCCTTCACTCTGGGATATCACAATGCAGTGTTCTCTCCTGCAGTGCTTATTCATATATGTGGTGTTTCTGCAAGGCCACTGTCCACTCCATCCGCTGATCTGTTGACTTCTTCTTGGCCTCCGTGTTTCACACCAGTCAGCAGTCCCTCATCCATGTCTCCTTAGGACCCCGTCAAGCTCCTGGGGCCTTGGCTGACGTCTTCACTCAATAACGCCTCCTGCCTCCCTGGGAGGCTGCAGCATAAAGTCCCATGGGCTCTCCCCGCACCCCAGCACTGCTGGCCATCCCTCTGCGCTCCCCTTCTTCACCCCACAGAGGGTCACAGGCAGCACCTGTCTGACTCTCAGGGATCCTGTTCTACCCAGGGGGGATCAAAGCCCATGGCTGCCTCCAGTCCCAAGCCCTGGGTGTCCATTTGCTGAAGGCAGCTGCACCACACACGCCCTGTGGAGACATCGCAGGACATGCTTCCTTCTCCAGAAGGGTCTTTTTGTTCAGTTCTTGATGCCCCTTGTTCTGGGCGGGGTCTGGATGTGGCCCAGACTCCCCTGATCAGAGTCTGCAGGGCCGATGGTGGACACAGCACCAAACACTCCAGCATCTCTGGCTACTGTGAGCCATTGGAGCAGCTTTGGGAAGGAGCTGAACCCTGTTCTGAGTTAAACCTCAGCTTGATTTGGGAGCTCATGGGTGGGAACTCTTGACTCTACGATTCTTAGTTTTGATGATGTTACTCCATTTTTCATCAATCCAGAGGGAGATAAGTTGTCGAACTCACAGCTCTTAGCCAAATGACCAAATAATTAAAGAGAATTTTTATGATTTGTTTTATGTTTATCCATAGTTTATTATCATTTCCCAGTCTGTGAAATTAACTCTTAGGTAAAAAGTTATTTGTTGGATTTTAAAGATTATTTTAGTCATTCTGTGAGAAGTTCAGGACATGATTTCCACATTGCAAATTTTTCTCTTAGTCATGGAAGGTGTTTTGAAAGAGACATTTTGACTGGCTGGAAATATTTTAATATTATTCTCCTGGCTTTGATCCAATCAAGATAATGTAACAGCAGATAGAAGAGACATGAGAAGAGAGAAGGAAATAGGTTGGTTTCATTTCAAGCTATCAAATATTTGGCTTTATGCCAAGGAACTTCTGAATTTTGAATAGTCTGAATTTTGGATAGTCTACTATATTTTATCTCCACTAAAAGAGTCAAAGGGAGAATTTTTTTTTTTTTTTTTCTCCAACAGAACTGTTTTTAGACAATTGAGTTAAAAATAACTAAAACTTGTTATTTTTTCTTTCCCCTTCTCTAATGAAGAGTGTTGGCTGGGGAGTTGCCAGACAGGTCTTAAGTACTCTGATTCCCCAGCTAACATGGCTCCGCAGGCAATGAACTCTGAGATGTTCAGAGCTAAATGTTAGCATCCACTGTTTGTACTTCTGCCTCCTTTTTGCTGCATGGAAGAGAAAGTTAGTGTGTACATATCATGCTGTAGCAGTCTTAAACAGATCAGTCTTGCTTTGGGGCTTTCATGCAAATTCTTACATTATATTTGTGAGTGAGCGTGGGTTTGCATTACAGCACTAAAATCTTTGAGATGTAAGTTTGGTGCCTGAATAAATTAAAATTCTTTAAACACAACTTGTTCATAACTATGAAGTTTCACTTTGCACCCAGACCATGAAGAACTGTGAGCTGTAAGTGATTAGGATGCAGCAATAGGAACTATGAATCATTTGCTCCAGTTTTATGAGTCCTTGAAGATTATAGATGTGAGGCTTTTGTTGGCTATGATGTGCTTTATATAGTTTCTGGGTCTCTGGCAAACTGTGCTTATGATCGAAGTACCCATGAAAAGGCGTGCTTTGAGATCAGGCCAACTTTTCTTAAAGAGAAAGACCTGCATTCTAGATACCTTAAAACATGCAGTGGGATACCTGCAAAAGAAATCTATTCAGATCTGTGAAGGAGATCCCATGAAAAGGGACAAATTATCCTTGGAAGCACTTGTCTCTTTCCCCTGACTGGGACTGTGTGCCTTAAGTGTCATTGGATAGCTGACATGCTGCACATGGTTGCAAGTTATTTTCAATCAGCTCATTAGCAGGAGGTGACAATTGCCAATAACCATTAAATGCAGACACTTGCTGCAGAACCATTGCTGCCTCATGGAGGACCTCACGCTACAGGTCAGGGAAGTCCTTGTGAATGTTCTGTGACCTGCCTCTGGCATATGAAGACTATGATGATTTGTGGATCTTTGCTGTAGATTTTCCTATTAACTTACAAGCTAAGCTAAATAAAAACCAGTGGTATTTCTGTTTGCATGGTAGTTAATCATTACTAAGCATAAAAGAAAGCAAGTTGATGTAAATAGAGGAACCTTTTGAAAGATATCAGTGAATAAGAGGAAAAACTATGCAAAAATAATACCAATTGTAGGAGCTTTAAATTAAAATTACCTCCATTTGATGTCTGAACAGGCAATACAGCAAAAAGTGGGACCCAGTGTTTTCTTTCCACATTAATTATGCAGACACAAGTAATTTTTCTCTTTTCAGTTCCAAAAGTATATGATCTCTTAGGTTTTGACAACTTTACCACAAGCTGGTGAATGTGTCTTGCTGATTAAAATATATGCAGTACCAGCAATGACAGAGTTCGTTGCAGAGATTAATTCCAGAAAGAGACTATCAAGTTGATATTAAATATTTTTATGATTGCTGGAAGTATACTTTGAAAACCTTATCAGCTTTAACAATTTGATTTTGACTTTATCTGCAAAACCAGATAGTCAAATAGAGCAATTGTTTGAGAATTGTCGTTTTGCAAACTTGTTAAATGTGAGAATATTTTTCTTCAGGGCTGGCTGCAGCAGCAGTGAGAAACTGGAACTGTATGCCAGTCGTGATGTTGTGCTGATGGGAAGCTGAATTCTTGCAGCTTCCCAGTTCCCATTCAAAGAAATATGGAATATTTCCTCACCTTTCACTTATGACACTACTGTGACCATGTGGTTTATTTTCAGTTAGAAATGAAGATCTGGTTTAGAGTCCACTGCTGACAGAGGAGAGACTTCCATTATCTTGTCTTTAAGGACCATCACATTTTGAGTTAAGCCAACAGAATTCATTTTGTATAGCTCAAATGCAGGAGGGTCATACTCTAGGCACGAAATGCCATTTGGTGAACCAGCACTAAGCACATGTGTGATGACTGTACGGAGTGAAGCACTGAGCTACCACGGTTATGAACTCAGTATAAGAACTCTTGTAGATTAGGACAGAAAAATATAAGAATTATCAGATGCACTGTGCTTATCGCTTGCATAGGAATTGCAACTTAATAGAACTATGGAAAAATGTATTTACGGTATAGTTATTAAGTGGGTTCTATTTGAGACAGTTTTTCATTTGTATACTGCCTATTACTTCATTTATTTATGGCTGTATTTTAGTGTACTACTAAAACCCCGTATGATGTGTGTAATATTAGAGGGGAGGTGTTTTTAGGAAAAGGATAAAGCTAGTTACATATTTTCAGTACTTCTGAGTACTCTTTGCTAGGTAGAGCTGGAGGAAACACAAAGTGCCCATTCTGCTATGATCAAGGATGTCATGTTGTCTTTTCTCTCTATTTTTTTTTTCCATGTAGTTATCCCAAGGATAGTAAAGACAGTAGTAGACAGTTGGCAACCATCAAATAAATAATGAAGCATTTCATTTGAAGGCTGTAGAACTGTTCAGAATATCTTCTCAAGACTAAGAATAGAACAGAGAATTTAAATGACAGTGCAGTGTTGAATTCTTGTGTTATTTCTACAGTGTGAAGCCCTTTTTTCCTGGTTTAGGAAGATCCCATGATTATTTTGAATAGGCAGCTGGAAAACAGTTATGTATGAACTCAAGAAGATGTTATTTGGGGACAAGAAAAAATAAAGGCCTCAGAAATCATGAAGACAGTATTTCTCTGTCATTATTTTGGGTCACTGAAGGTTACACCTGAAAAGGATAATCTCAGATAGGTATTTCTAGGTTCGCATATGGAAAAGTAGGACAAGAGATTATTTAACAGATCAACACAAAATTTGTTGATTAGGGTAGCTTGTGCCAAATACTCAGTTTATTTGGCAATACATTGCTTTTTATCTAGCTTAATCTCTCTACTAAAATTATTCTAACTAATCCATACTAAAAAAAAAAGAAAAAGAAAAGAAGCAGCTTCTTTTTGGATTAAAGCATGAAAATTGATTAAAAATAGATTCTCTTCACAGACTGTGGAGTCCAGAGAGCAGGTAACCAGAAGAGAGTGCTACCTGCCCTGCCAAATGCCAGTACTTCTTCCGATATCAGAAAGTTCTCTAGGACCTTACAAGGGGCACTCTTGTTTCAATAAGATGGAGATTCAGCTAATTAATATGCCAATTCTTTTCAACGTTAGTCCCACTACTGTAGGCAAAACAGCAGTGTTAAAAAATGTACATTTGGGCAGAAACAGATTCTTAGATTTAAGAAATAATATATCATTGGCTCTATAAGAAGCATTTTGAGAAAAGTAATTTCTCACATAAAATCGCATTGAAGTTGCCTCTGGAAATGTTTTGCAATGGAGTTGTAGTTAGACTAATTCTTAAGTCTGTGCCAACATATTGTAAAAGACAACAGCCTCAGAAATCTGCCTTAGAAATCTGGCATAATGAGCTCATGTGTTTTTAATATGTTCTATATTAAAAATTCATGTAAAGTTACTGAAAATACTGTAGAACTCAGTGACTGCATAACAGAAACTATGTTTTAACATGTACATAGATAGTTAAAAGATGTGATGCTGTGTCAACCAGGCTAATACAAAATAAAGAAATATTCAGCAAATTTAACAAATAATGTCCTATTGGTTCTGTGAGTGTCCTGTTTTACTTACTTGACGAGGTATGCTCAAGGCTCTTCCTTGAAACCATTAACCAGACCTTACCCAAATGTGTCTGATATCAAAATGTAAGTTCTCTCTTGCTGTGAGCAAGAGATATTAACTTTTGTCATACAGTCTTCCTGAAATGGTGGAAACTGGTGTAGAATAAACTGCCAAAATTTCAAATATAGTGAGTAGCTCAGTAGGCTCATCACCATGCCAACTTCCAGCAGCTGGTACATTCTTAATGGAAAAGAACTTCAGTGGGATATTTCTGTCAGTAGTGCTTTTGTCACAATGAACAAAAAAGTGAATTGCATAGTGGCTCATTGTGTAGTTTCATAACACCTGAATGAGGTGTGAAGTCACATTCTGCCACCCTCAAAGTCAATACCTGACCTTGCAGGCATACATTTGCTCTCTAAAGATGATTTGGGCCTGCACTATGCCAACTAGACTGCTGGTTTTAAAACAGCAAATTAAATTATTAATTTATTATACATTTTTAAATAATCACTCATTATACTGTCTGTCCAAGAAGGCAGCACTTCAGGGTCTCAGATGTTTCGAATAAAGATAGATGATATGTGAATTTTTCTACATCTGTAGTTGAAAAAGTCAGTTTTTGAAGCAGTTTTAATAGAGTTATAGTTGTATGGAAGATTCAGAGAAAAGTTTTATAATTTGCAAGTCTTCAATGCCTTGAAAATGTGACTTGAGCATACAGACATCTCCACGATGAATACTCATGCTGAAAGGAGATTTACACCTTGCTGTGGCACACACAGCTAGAACTGCGATTCTCACTGAATATTTGTTGTGCTGCTTTCGTTTTATCTGGATGGGTGTGGATGGGTAGAAAAACAATGTTCCAAAATTAAAAGCTCAGAAGACCTTAAACTGACCTCCTAAGTCCAGAGAATAACAAATCAACATTGAAGGCTTGCCCTCTCAAACTCAGGAAATGCAGTGCCAAATGATCTCGTACAGTGTAGTGAAGCCAAAATATTGAGCCTTATTTTAGCTCTGCTCTGACAGATGCACTGAAGCCTTAGGCTCAGGAGCTGCATGTGCTTTTCTGCTCACAAGCAACATCCAGCTAAAGCCTGTAAAAAACAACAACAGCAAAAAAAAAGGTCCTGCACGTACACAAGTGGAGCTCCCCTTGCTGTAGGGCTGCCGGGTGTAGAGGACACGGGGAATGCAGACTCTTGTACAGCTGGCACAGGAGGTGGACAGTGCTTTGCTCTTTGGAGTCTGTCTTTCCTCGCTTGGGAAAGGATGTCAGGAATTAGGTACAATGTAATAGAAGTGGCAGCCCAAGGAAGACCTGTGCTTTTTTGGTGAAGGCTGACAAGAGATCCAGGCCCCTCTCGTATTTGCTGTCTACAGCAAGCCTGGTCAGTGTCCCATCATTTAACGTGACTAAGTCTGCATCAGCCATGAATCCTGAAGCCAGATTATACCCAGCGGAGTAGAAAACAGGAACTTCCATTAAACCTAGAGACAAAGATCTGTGAGGATTTAATTCCAGTTCCCTTAAGCCAAAGGTCCTTCTTTAGTCAGCCCTGGGACTGGATACCATGGTGCAGAGCTGTGAGGTTTAAGGCTACTCTCAGTACAACTGTAACCACTAGAAATTCCTCTTTGGGACTGAGATTCTATGTTGGGCAGCTGTGGGTGTTTTCTCGACAGCAGCAGGCTATGTCCCAAGGGATGACTGTGATTACCTAAATACACTCTTATCTCTCTCAGATGGAGAGATGACTGAGATGCTGCTGGACCAGGTTTTTCTGCAGAGAACTCCATCATAAATGCCACGTCTTCAGTTTTCCTTTGAGGATAGTTGACTTGTGATAAATTCTTCTAGGAAAGTGTTAACTGCAAAACTGTGTTTGTACCGACATAAATGTATCTGTTTAGGGTTGTCATGAGGGAAATACTCCTACTCAAAAAGGTCCTGCATTAGGAACCTTGTATTCTGACAAAGTGCTGCCTGTATGATGACAAAAGCACGATGGAAATGCCTGGCTACTCCTCTGTAATTTATGCAGCCTGCATAATGCTTTTATTGTAAAATATTACTTTTCTTCTTACAATAAAAGGGCTAAAAAAAGTTAAGTCAGCAGATAAAATCGAAGTGCTGCAAATGAACTGTTTAGTCTTTTGCCCTGTCAGTTCAAGTAGAATTTTCTGCTCTTCACTTTATAATTGGGTTGCTGTTTCTTTAGTCGCAGGGTTGTATTTTTTTCTGTTTGGAGTGAAGAAGAACAGTAATGTTTTGATCTTAGTTTGAAATAGGGAAAATAATATAAATACTCAGAACCTTCTAAGTAATGAAATGGGGATTCTTAAGTAAAAAAAAAATAAAGCAAACGTTTAGAAATCAGATGTCAGAAATTAGTTTAGGGTTGCATATTGCAATTAAAAATTGTCACAATGACATATGACAAATATAGTATGGAGAGTTTAAGTACATATTCCATGTAACTGAAATGCTGCAATTACTCCAGGATACTTTGGTACTACAAATTTATCAAGAAGCTTGTGGGACAGAGCAAGAGGAAGGTCTGTATTACTTTCAGAGAGAAGATGGATGCTAACGTCAGGTGGGATTTTTATCCAGAGACACTTGCAGTCATCAGGCTTGTCAGGATGTTTTTTTTATCTGACTAGCAGGAACTGTGACTAAGAGTGTGTACAGTTACTAACAACATTGTGATGGCAGAACTAGGTGCTGTCAGTATTATCTTTTATAATACAGATATTTCTTAAGCTGTGGGTGCAGTGGGTGGTGTGTGATCTGCGAAGGATGAGAAGAGCTGAAACGGATATGTTTTTTTTTTTTTTTCCAACTGAGACAGAGAGACAACTCCTCCCAGACCTTCCAGCTGTCTCTGTGATGGTTTTCCCTAGCTTTTTGGCACAGCCTTGTCCAGGCAGCAAAACCATTTGCACCATGAAGAACTGAAAGGATTTGACATTATCATAGTGTTTTATGGATGCAAAAATCACTGCCACTTTGTCTGGGTACAGTACAGAGCCTGTCAAAGGTGGACCCAGATAAGGGGAACTGATGAGAAGCTGAGAGGTCAGCTGTTCCCATCCCCATCTGAAATTCCAAGAATGTTGTGTCAGAATTACAAGCTTCATATTCTGATGCACCTTGCTTGAGAGGGCAGCAGCTCTAGGGAACATTGCAGAATTAGATAAGTATATGAAAGAATACACTGAGTACAGATGGTGTACAGCTTTATCTTTTCATGTTCTTGTGAAAGGATAACTTGCAATGCCGGGAGATTTCAGGCCTAGGGCATTACATAAAATAGTTGACAATGAATGTTAATGCTTGTCTTTTTGACTCTGGTCAGTTGTCCTTAAAGTAACTCCTGCAGACTCCATCTGTCCATCCTTATGTGACATTGAAAAAGTCAGCACCATAAACTTCATCTGACTGGCAATTTATTGTCATTTTTTTTTTCCCGTCCAGGTAGATGGAATAGTAAGAAACTTCTCTTTGCTACCAAGAAACAGGAGAGATTATGATGGCAAGTTTAGGTACTTCCTTTTATTCCACTTATTCTACTTTGCAATGATGTTATGGAGGGAAGGTTAAAAATGTACCTTCTCTGCTGAAGTTTCCCTGCATGTGGAAAAATGAGGGCTAATATGAAAAAAGGTGGGTTTTTATGTCAGGAGGATTGTATTAACAGGCCTTTCATGTGTGAAATGTGAACATATTTGGTTTTATTCTTGTTGCTTGTGAGCTTTCAGATGGACAAATGTGCTAGAGATAGATCTCAACATGCTTGTTCCTTCCTTGTAGGAAGGTGGGTTAAGTGATCAGTCTGACATTCCCCCCAAGTCTGCCCTTTCTATGATTTCTAGCTTGCATTTAGATATCTCTACCTAGTCTGTTTAAGTGGGAGCGCACTTTATTTATGTTAGGATATTGCTTGGTTGCTTATGATTTTTGGAAGTGGAAAGGCAGCTATATACCATAACGTGTGTGGGATGCATCCGCGGGTGCTGAGGGAGCTGGCTGAAGTCATTGCTGGACTGCTCTCCATCATTTTTGCCAAGTCTTGGGAAACGGGAGAGGTGCCTGAGGATTGGAGGAAAGCAAATGTCACTCCAGTCTTCAAAAAGGGCAAGAAGGAGGACCCGGGTAATTATAGACTGGTCAGCCTCACCTCTGTCCCTGGGAAAGTAATGGAACAGCTTATCCTTGGTGTCATCTCAAGGCATATCAGGGATAAGAGGGTCATTAGGGGCAGTCAGCACGGCTTTACCAAGGGTAAGTCATGCTTGACCAACCTCATAGCCTTTTATGAGAATGTAACAAGGTGGATGGATGATGGCAGAGCGGTGGATGTGGTCTACCTTGACTTCAGTGAAGCCTTTGACACAGTCCCTCACAGCATCCTCACAGCTAAATTGAGGAGGTGTGGTCTAGACAATAGAGTAGTGAGGTGGGTTGCAAACTGGCTTAAAGAGAGAAGCCAGAGAGTGGTGGTCAATGGTGCGGAGTCCAGTTGGAGGCCAGTATCTAGTGGAGTGCCTCAGGGGTCAGTGCTGGGACCAATATTATTCAATATATTCATTAACGATTTAGACGAGGGAATTGAGTGTACTATCAGCAAGTTTGCTGATGACACTAAGCTGGGAGGAGTGGCTGACACGCCAGAAGGCTGTGCTGCCATCCAGCGGGACCTGGACAGGCTGGAGAGTTGGGTGGGGGATAACCTGATGGAATTTAACAAGGGAAAGTGTAGAGTCCTGCATCTGGGGAGGAACAGCCCCAGGTTCCAGTATAGGCTGGAGAATGACCTATTAGAGAGCAGTGTAGGGGAAAGGGACCTGGGGATCCTGGTGGACAACAGGATGACCATGAGCCAGCACTGTGCCCTTGTGGCCAGGAAGGCCAATGGCATCCTTGGGTGTATTACAAGGGGGGTGGTCAGTAGATCGAGAGAGGTCCTCCTTCCCCTCTACTCCACCCTGGTGAGACTTCATCTGGAATATTGTGTCCAGTTCTGGGCCCCTCAGTTCAAGAAGGACAGGGAACTGCTGGAGAGGGTCCAGCGTAGGGCAACAAAGATGATTAAGGGAGTGGAGCACCTCCCTTATGAAGAAAGGCTGAGGGAGCTGGGGCTCTTTAGTTTGGAGAAGAGGAGACTGAGGGGTGACCTTATTAATGTTCATAGATATATAAAGGGTGAGTGCCACGAGAATGGAGTCAGGCTCTTCTCAGTGGCAAACAATGATAGGACAAGGGGCAATGGGATCAAGCTGGAACACAAGAGGTTCCACTTAAATTTGAGAAAGAACTTCTTCTCAGTGAGGGTGACAGAGCACTGGAACAGGCTACCCAGGGAGGTTGTGGAGTCTCCTTCCCTGGAGACATTCAAAGCCCGCCTGGACACATTCCTGTGCGACCTCACCTAGGCGTTCCTGCTCCAGCAGGGGGATTGGACTAGATGATCTTTTGAGGTCCCTTCCAATCCCAAACATACTGTGATACTGTGTATTACTGCATATCTCTGAGAAAGTGTCCATCATGCTTCCATTTACAAGCTCAAGAGCTGACTGTGAGCTGGAAAGGTGAAAAGCTGTGCACTGAAGAAGCTCATGCAGGACATACAAGGAGTTTAGCACACATGTTGGTAGATCCATGCTGGCTACTTGTGGAAATACTGGTAGACTTTTAAGAGCTCAGATTTTTTTATAAAGCCTGAACTTTGCTATCATAAACAAAAAAACAAACCAAACCAAACCAAACCAAACAAACAACAACAAAAAAAAAAAACAAAAAACCAAACCAAACCAAAACAAAAACAACAACAAAAAAGATTTTTGTGAAAGAGCAATCTTTTTAGCATTTTATAGTGAATGAGGTACTTTCAAATTTAGATATGCCCATATATATCAACCTCAGCTCTGTTATGTGGCTCTTTATGTGACTGCTATAGATGGAAAACCAAGATAACTAGCTTCCCAACTAGTATCCCAACAAAGAATGGAGTGGTGGCACAGATAAATTGTCAGAAACTACATGTGTTCAGGAAATCATAGTAGCTACCATTGCTTCTTGAGAGCTAGTATAGTCAGTTGCAGCTCAGAGGAACCAAAATATTGGTGATTACTTGACTAATGAGACCCATTCAGTTTGTTCTTTAGGGCCTTGATAATAATTATGTTATATTCAATCTACCATCACATTTTCAGTTAAACTGTGTAATAAAAGATGCCCCCATTCTCTGGTAGAAAATAACTTCCTTTATTATCTTCTTTAAGGAAATGATTTCTCAAAATTTTTCCAGTCCACCTGGAGTAGAACCATATAATTTTCTGAAGGTATTCACTGACCTTAGGTTTTATTTTTATCAATGATTCCTACCACAGCTATATTGAAATTGAGATCTCTGTTTGTCAGAAAGTTGGCAGGACTATAAGAAATGCAGGCAAATATGTGTATTGTAATATGTATGAAAAATGTTAAATCTCTGGTAAACCAACACACATTCAGATGTGTATGAATAGGTTTGGAAAAGCCCAGGATGCTCTGGTGTGCCCTGTGCACCATACTCCTTTTATTACATTGTAGACTGACACTTACTTGTTTGGAACTGGACTGTAGACTTGCATACACTTAAAATATGCATTATAAAGTTTTGCCTTCACCCTGTTTTATTCGTCTGTGTTAAGAGTTCATTTCAATGACAAAGTGTAATTCCTTGAAAAGAGTGTTCTACTCCACGGAAGGCAAAATCTCTTCATCAAATGTGCTCAGTTCAAAAGAATGAAAAAAAAAAACCAAACCAAGTGATAACAAAACCAAAACTCTAATTATAAGCTTTGCAAAGACAATTTGGCTAAATTGAATTCGTTCTTCCCCAGTGTATTCACAGAAGGACCAGCTGGCTCACGGCTCTTCAGAATTTAATTTGCTACACCTAGCATGACAGGAGATTCTCCCTGTGGGCAATTTGACTTCCCCAACACTACAAGCAGAACCTTATTTCCCTACTAGAATTAAGCACAAGTACTTTCCAGTTCACAGTCTGAATGACAGGCCATTCCTCCCCTCTGCATGACAAGTTTCACCATGGTTTCACAGGTAGCAGGAGACAGAGTGAAGCTTCCCGGTGCTGGATAAAAAAGATGAATGCAAAAGCTAGAGGCAAACACAAATCAGTATTGGACACACAGGGAGCAGAGCTTAGCTGCTCATTGTGAGGCTGTTCCTACAGCCAACATTAGTGTCCTTTCATAGGCAATTACTTGCTTTGCTCATGCCTAAAGCTGTTTTAAACAAAGTCAATGGAGATTCTGCTGAGTGCTTGCCCGTGAGCTCTATACCAAAGCTTAGACATTTGTGTGATGCTCCAAACCTATCCATCCTGGTCTGAGACATGACTGTCTTGCTAACTCCTCTGGGAAGTGAAATTTGAGGGCACCAGCTACAAGTAAAAAAAAAAAAAAAAGAAAAAGTAAGTTTATATGTGATGTTTCATCAATAGTTGGAAGACTTCAAGCCCACAACTTGTGATCCTTTCCTTCTTCTCACTTTGTACGAAGGAGACATTTAACAGTCCATGACAATGTGTCTGGCACTGTCATGGTTTGATACTAGCTAGCAAGCAAAATCATGATAGTTGCTCACTCCCTCTTTCCCACCCCCAGGTAGGAGGGAGAATCAAAAGAAAAAGAAGAAACCCATGCATTGAGAAAAAAAAATGTAATAAAATAATAAAAATATATTAATACTGTTACTAATACATATAAAATAAAAATATAAAATAAGTGATACATAGTACAATTCCTCATGAGTTCTGTCTGAGCTGAGCAGCCAGTCCTGGGAAGAGAGAGGACACCCTGGCCCCGATCAGCTGATCCCAGGCAGAGAGTGAAAAGGCCAAAAAGGCAGATAGGTGCAAAGGCCATCTGCAAAATACAAAAACGGCAAAAAGTCGAACTAAAGCTGCCAGGTGCAAATCACTCTTTACCCACTGAAAACATTGCTTTTCTGCTAAGCAACAACAAAAAGTGTCCTGGTTTTGTTAAAAACAAGATCGGTTTATGTTTTAGTGAATTTTTCTGTCAACTAAGTTCTTCTTAGTAACTGCACTTTTGTGAATTTGACTACGTGTTTTGGTAGACATAGTGATGTAATGCAAGATCGCTGGTAAGAATACACCTCCTATAAGCAAGGAGGAGCAAACTGAACAGGTGACTAAAACTGACCAACTAATAATTCCATCCCATACACGTCATAACACCATATAAAAGCGGGCGATCACAGAGGTCTTGCTCTCTTTGACTATGGTTGACATCTAGGGAGGACCCTGCGAGTGTTCCCTGAAACCTGAGGCCTAGTGACAGACCCTCCATCCCTGAATCCAGTTCCAGTTTGCTGGAGAGTCTAGCCCAGGACTTTCAGATACCTGCCCTGCAGCTGCTGGAGCAGTGATGAGCTGTGCCAGGGAATTCAAGACTGGTTTTGTATATTTTGTATTATCTTCTCTATTTTATTAGTAGCATTAGTAAAACATTTTTAACTTTTTCCAACTTGCAGGTCTTCTGTCTCTTTGCCTCTCTTTGCACTCCTATTGACTTTCCTTAGTGGGGGGGATGCAGTGGTGGGGGGATAAGGGCAGTGGGTTAACAACACATCTGCCGCAGTTTGTTGTCACCCCGCAATTAAACAGTGATCAAAAGAAAAAAAAAAAATAAAAAAAAATAAAAAAAAGGAAAAACAGAACCAAACCAAACCAAAAAATAAAAAGAAAAAGAAAAAAAAGAAAAAAAAAATAAAAAGAAAAATAAAAAGAAAAAGAAAAAGAAAGAGAAAAGAAAAAGAAAAAGAAAAAGAAAAAGAAAAAGAAAAAGAAAAAGAAAAAGAAAAAGAAAAAGAAAAGAAAAAGAAAAAGAAAAGAAAAAGAGAAAGAAAAAGAAAAAGAAAAGAAAAAAAAAGAAAAAGAGAAAAAGAAAAAAGAAGTGCACTCATGACCTCAGGGAAAGTTGTGAGTTTGAGCTAACCAGAGATAAAAACACTATCAACACTGGGATACTGGCATTTTAAGAAGCTCACAGGATTGAAAGCCTGCTAGGTTTATGATGCTGACCTTGGCAAGTTTACCTTGCTGTCAGGGTACCTATCATTCCAAGATAAAAGCAATGTATAATTTGTACTGGTTAACAGGAAAGGAGAATAAACATGTAGCCTCATCAGCCAGCATCAGAAGCCTTCAGACATAGGCACAAACAGGATTTGAGCTGAATTTTGAAGATTTCACATCCTCCCAGGTGAATGGTTCTTTGCAGTAATAATGAGATAACCTTTGGCTGCTCATCATGTAAATTTGACTGAGCAACAGCAATGCAGGAGGATGTGGGTTGGAAGGAAACAGGAGACCTCTCATTGTCATGCTGAATGACTTTGAAATCTTCTGATTTTAGTTAGTTTGTTGGAATCATTATACAAGCAAAATTCAAAGAGTGAGTGTACACTGTTTTTTAAACAAGAACATTAGAAGCATTATAATGTATGAGGTTAATGATTCAGCTTTCAGTCGAATTGAAATAATTTTTTTATAAGGAGGTGATTGCCAGTTCTCCTGACTGACCTTTTGAGCTATTAACAATAATCTTTGTCTGGCTGGGACCCTCATCACCTTTCCCATGGAAGAAGAGAGCAAGGAGGTGGAGAGCTCCAGGAATAGCAGGACATGATAATGGCTCTATCGCTGCATTACATGTAAGTGAGTCATGTAACAGTATCAGCCTGAACAGTTTTGCTACTTTACTTTATACCACAGTTGGAGATTTGGTCTACCTGACAGCTTCTCCTCTGGTGCAACTTCACTGGGACACTCAGCTCAAGTGACCCTGCTTGACCATATCTGCTTAGAGGAGAGTTTGTTGTAGATAAGCTGTTATCAGATAAATGAGTGCACCTACATCACACAGGTGAAATCAATTAGTGCTACAAAAGGAATAATCTGAATAACCTTTATGTATCGGTACAATGGTCAGGGCACTGGTGCAGGCTAAGCTGAGTGCCAGCTTCATTCAAAATTGGTTAAACCCATGGTTTTGAAAATCATATATCTGCATTTTTGAAATGGCAGATATGAATGTGGTTATTTTATCTCTTTCTATCTGAATGCACAGCTAACTGAAGAATAATAACTCATTTTCCTTAAATATCAGGTATTTTTTCTTGAAGAATATATTTCTTTAATGTTGCATAGATCTCATATCCTCACATACCTGTAGAATACTTATAACTGTGCTTGTGCATGTGTGGCTGGAAGTGCATTTACATTTTCTGAGGAGATTAATGCATCTTTCATGCAATGAGAAAGAACATTTTCTAAGGGACAGGGCACTATTTAGTGAATGAATTATTTTCAGTTAGAATTTACACCTGGAGCTCAGCAGCTGGAATCTTCAGATCGTAATAATGGTTTTCTTCTGATAATAAATAATACCGTCATTCTTTTTTGTAGCATGTTCACTTTGTTCTAATTTTGGTCAAAATGTTTTCACTGTTTACAGGAGTCTAAAGTTCACTTAACTATTGAAATTCATTACCGTATTTTATAAATTGCTGTTGTTGGTCATTTGGCTTATAAATTGTTCAGGACATATAACTGCTTACTTACGCAAATGTCCATTTCTGACATCTGATTCCAGTTTATCAGCCAAACCAGTGAACTGATGGCCCTGGTCAGCACAGGAGGATGATAAAACCCAGCTTTGAAGTATATAATCCTCTTATTAGTTATATAAGACAGACTAGCAGGAAATTTCCCAAATGAGGTCTTAAACTGTGTTGTTCTCCACTCATTCAAAACCATCCTAGAATCTCAGTAATGACATTTCAAGCCTACCCTTGGGAGGAAAGGAATTATTGTAATTTTTGACATATTTTATAAATCACAACTAATCTCACCCTTTCTGCTCCCTCTCATTTTAAAGGCAATTTTATATATGTGTATATATATATATATATACACATATATATATATATATAATTTTTTTCCTGCAAAGTCTATCAATAATCACTTTTCAATAATTTTCAAACAATTCAGTGCCTTACAGTGTTAGTTTCTTTTCTTCTCCTGAACACTGTTTTCAGGGGCAAGACCAGCTAACAAAGCATTAGGAATATATCCAGCAGCAGCTTTGTTCCTTCCTTAATTTTTTAAACTTCAAATTCAGTAGCTCTATTGCAGTGTACTGAATGTGCTCTTAGTTTACAGAGAACTGATTAAGAGGTTAGGGAGCTTCATTCTCTTATTTAATGTTTTAAAACTGCAATGTATTTTAATTTACAGAAGGGCCATGCTGATTTAGCTGATAACAGTTTCTATTAATTCCACATGCTGTAGCACTTAAAATCTGGAGATGCAAATTAAAATTTTTATTCTGGATGAATGAAAGATAAGGGAGGTTATAAGCCCCAAATGCTTCCTTGAAGTGTGGCCCTATTTGAACAGAAAGAGCTTCTGAACACTATACTCTGAGTGTCTGTGTGTGTTATGTCTCAATCAATCCTCATCAAATGTGCCCAGGTTACGATAAACAAGGTTTTTATTCTCTCAGCTGCCAACCTTGACAAGCTGATGCAGCCTGTCAGAGTCAGACTGGGATCTTTCCATCACACGTTACATGACCAGTAAGAATGATTCTGCCGGCCAAAATCTGTCCTCAGCTGCACTCCTGCAATCCTGTTACCTCTGTAGTGCGTCCTCAGTGACACCAGAGAAAATCCCTCTTGAGCAAAGAAGTTCTTCAGCTCTGGGGATGACGAGGGAAGGGTGTTGGAGGCAGCAAAGAGATCCCAGGAGGCAACTGGTACTTTTTCCCCTGCAAAACTTGTTGTTCGTTTTTGTGAAACATGCATTTTTATTGGAAAAGATAAAATCATAGACCTTTCCTAACTTGCATTGCAACCGATTAATGTTTAGTGAACCATTTTGAAGAAGATGAACAAGAATGGCCAGAATACAAGTTCATCCCTTGGTTTCTCCCTTCGAGCAATGTTCTTCTGTTTTCATTGTGTTAGTAAATGAAAAACTACTTTTAGAAAAAAAGAAAAATTATAACATTTTAAGGGCAGATTTGCAATGTTCTTCTTACCTTCTGGAATGGAACATACATTTCCCAATTAGTTCCATCTATATAAACAAATAACTTCTAGTAACAGCTTTGTGTCCTGTATTTTTTTTTTTTTTTGGTAGGTGCTGGTTACCTAGCACTTTCAACACGTTCATTTACTCCCTTTATACCCATGCATAAATGGATATATTGCTTATTTTTAGGTTCCTATGGAATATTTTGAGTGAAAACATTGATATAAGTAGCAGATTATGAACAGTACCCTTGCACTGTTTGTAACTCTCATTGGACAGTTAGTCTGTTTAGTAGGATTAGGCTACATCTGGAACTTTGTAGTTGGCTCCAGGTGTAATATCAGTGTTGCCTTTGATATTGCTGCAACATTAGCACTATGTGAACATTTTTCACAACTATAAGTAGTTCAAATATACAAGAACATAAACTGTGATAAGCATGCATAACAAGGCAAAGTAACTGAACAATTTTATTTGAAAAACATTTGCGAATTAATTTTCTTAGCAGCTCAAATAACTATGATTATGAATATAAAGTATGTGATTGTCAGAGTCAAGAGATTGCTTTGAGTTTTACAGAATGATTGTCCTTAATAGAATCAATGAAATGCATTTTAAATCATGTAAATAATCAGCTTTATTGTTCAGCCTTTAAGAACTAGAAATTTACATTCTCAGAATGATGTCATATTAAAATCTGGGTTAGGATTTGTGTTTTAGCAAAGGTGCAGGTTATATGTAGCAGCTAACCATTTCTGATAAAACTGCATTACAGTATTTTAGTCACTACTAAATCAAATTGCTGTCTTTGGTGTATTTCAGTTTATGATCTGATTCAAATATTGCAGTTCCAGGGGGATTATGTCATAATTGAAGGGGGGCAGGGAGGAGATGAGAAGTTGGGGAGAACGAGAGGGAGGAAAGAGAAGAAAAAAAGAAAAAAGAGTTGCTAGATGATCTTTACCAAAGGAATAGTACTGGAAATACTCAGCATGAGTAGTTATCAGTGTTTAAGGAAAAATATGAATAGCTTTGAGAAAATCTTATGGTTGGATCTATTTGCAGAGATGTCTCTTGATACATTGCATTGTGAAAAAGCTAAACATGTATGTTTCACTTAAAAGACAGGCATAGACTTTGGTGATGCAAAGGTTAGTAGAATTTACTTTTCAAAGAGCATGTTGCTTTTATAAAATATATTTGTTCAGTAGAATTGTAGCTGTAGGAGAAGAAGAGATTTTCCTTGAAGTAAATTAACTGTTCTTTTAAATAATGGAAAATAAAGGTAAGATTGCTTTAAGTAAAATCCAGTTAGAGATTCTCTGGGGTATGAAACATCAGCAAATGTAGCAGATATACAGAGATTCCTACTGTTCAGAGATAGGGTGTCATAGAAATACTAGCCATACTTGCACTCAACAATAGATATTTGTCTTTAATTGTTTACATGTCAAAAATTAACTGATTTTTGACACTATATCTATGCTAATAACTGTTACATGACTGAAGTAAGCCATTGTCAGATGTCTGCATTTATAATCCATTGTCAATATCATTATCTGATAATAATTTTAATGATTTTTATTTTACTGTATCTAATGCTTGTTAACCACTGTTTGTTCACTTCCAAAAAAAAAAACATTCCATCATCTCTAAGTCCTTTATTTTACTTATACAAAAAAACCTCTTTGAACTGTAGACAGTTTGGCAAAATTTTAGGAAAATACTTGGCTTTCAAAAATACATTTGGATTGTTAAAGACAAAAAATCCAATGAGATTGTTCCAAAATAAAATAATTGGGAACTTATGCCCCTGGAACTTGGAGTTTATTCAGTAAGTCTTTTGACATATTGACCACTTAATACTATCAGACTTTTTAAATCAAGATTCAAAATTTTGAATATAAAAAATTAGTTCAGCTGTAGAAATGATGATTAGTACAAGCACAGCAGGTAGGTAAAGTGATACCATTAGGTTGTAATCAAAGAAGGACCATCATGTTACTAGGACAAAAGAGGACTGGTAAAGTTCCTCAGTTATTTGTTCCAGGATTGACGGGATATAGTACTTTAACTGTTGTACAAGTTGGCATATGCTATTAAAATTGCCAGGTGATACATTGTTGGCAGGAATTGTCAATTCATGGAAAGATTTGAATGGCATGTGCTCTTGAGAAGAAATTAAGAGCTATTGTACATTTAAGTACTAATCAAAGCTTTTGCCATTAAGAGTGGAGATCGTGGATTGAAAATGGTTGAGAAAGAAACACCAAGTTTAATATTGATCCTATTATGGTCATCAGAATAATATAGATCCGTAAAACATGTCTGTGTTTCCAGCAAATTAATCAGCCAAGGTGTTTCCAGCAGAGGTCAGGAGATATTTGTGTGTATCTCTCTAGAAGGAGCTGGTGAAATCTCGTGCAGTTCTGATCACCAAGGTATAAGGAAAATTAATTCAAAATGCTACATGAACAGAGAAGAACTTCCAGGACAACGAGGGGGAGATTGAGCTTACCTTTGCATAGGCAAAAGAAGAAGCAAACTGAAAAAGGCTGGGAATGTTATCAACAAACTCAACAGGAGAATAAATAATGGGGAAGGAATGGACTTCGAAAGAAAATGCTGGAACCATTGATTGGGCATGAATAAACTTCAAAGATTTGTAATTGCCCATGACTGGAATGTCTTCTAGTGGATTGGTAGAATGAGCCTGTACTCTTTGTGAACAGAAAGATTTTAAGCAGTTGCCTGAAAATGGAAAAGCTAAGTGAAACAGAAATCCTTTCAATCAAACATCCTTACGATATTATTGGCCTCTATATATTTACCTGAACAGCCCTGCTACTGAATGTAAACATAAAACAAGGTTAAGACCTGCTGCCTACACCTTTGCACAGTGATTCCTATTCATCCTCAAATATTGCTTCAGAGCTTAAAGGTTGCTTCTAGTTTCTTGATAACATTCCAGTGCTTGCACTTCAATAACCTTGTGATGACCTTGGATTCTGAAAGCCTGTGTGAGAAAGGAGAAATCAATAGGAAGGTTTTGGTGTTCACAGTTTTTTTGTTTGTTTTGGGGGTTTTTCTTTGTTTGTTTTTCTCTTATCTGTCCACTATTTAAAGTTTGTTTAGAGGAAGACTGCATTAAGTGGCTTTGGATTCAGTGGTATGCTCACATAAGAGAATTTGAGTAGAAATTTAAGTATAAAAGAGTAAAGCATACTTAAAGTTTCGTTGTATTTTAGTTCCAGAAAAGTAGTAGATGTCTGCTCCTCTGTTGCAGAGGATTTGCATGACTGAATATAGCTAAAGTTATTTCCTTCAAGCTTATTTGGCGCAGATTCATTTAAAACGAAGAAGTTCTCTTAACTTCTTGCCTTTTGGCTGGAGGCAGTGTCCATTGCTTGTGCTACCTTGCATTCTCAAATAGTCTAACCTGCATGAAGAAATATGGCCAGCAGAAAATACTCTGGAAAACAAAACAACACATGGCCTCCACCTGAAGGAAATCCAAAGAGACCACCCCTTTGTCTTCGTATTTTCACATAGTCACGTCTACATGCCACTGTGTAGTATTCAAGATATTATACTAAAGGCATCTGTCCACTTTAACAGGGCTTTAAACAGCAAGAGCTCTATTTGCAGCACATCTTCCTTGCTTCCCCTTTTTATCTATGATCCAGAAGTACAAACAGATTTTTCTTTGGCAAAGTCAGGACTTCTGCAAATCATAGAGATACATGATATTACTGGTGGTGACAGTTCTTCCTCCTGGCAGAAACTTTGTGAAACAGAAAAAGAATTTCATACTGATGATAGTCAACAGTACTCAACCTTTTTTGAAAGATGTTTTTAAAAGATTTCTCCTTTATTTTATGTAGACTATTAATAAAGGTAAAAATCTACTGCTGTCATGTTGTTATTTATATATACTGCCATAAAAAAAAGCCTTCTAACACTTGGAGCAAGGGTGCTGATTATTTTATGTAATGACATTCTTGCTGGCTCTGGAATTTAGATGCTAAAAAGGGAAGGGGAATTACAGAAGAGCATAAGGATATGCTAATTCTTTTTTTTTTTTTTTTTTCCCTCTCTCCCTGTTTAGTAGCTTAGCAGGATAACTCTGATTAAACACTTGGAAGAAGAAAAATGGGTGTGTTTGGATGCAAAATAGCCATATGTTTGCCGTGTGTCAGTTTAAAGGCCTTTTAAGTTGGGAACTCTTTTTTCCTCACATGCATATGCACACAGCAGGCTGAAAACTAGATGCTCAGAGGCCTTACCATAGCTGACTTACCGTGAAAGCAAGAAGAAAATCTAACAACAAACCTCAAAGGGCACATGTGTTTCAGAAGAATAACTGGAATATGTTATTTGTGCTTGCGCTTACTAGAGATCCTGTGTAATGGTGAAAGAGCAATAATGTCCAGTATTTTCCGAAGTAGGAAGAGCATTCAGGAATAAAGAAATAGTCTTTTTGTTTGCTTGTTTTCTTTTTTTCCTGTTTCAGGATTAAGTACTCAACACTGCATTACATTCAGGGGATGCTTACAGTTTGATTTACCGGCAATCTCGTCGTGCTGGGTGCAGTTGTGAGGTGCAGGGTCATTCACGGATAGTCTTCTCTGGCACCCTGTGATTTCTCCTCCTGCCTGTGGTGTGAGTGCAGGAGCTTCCCCGAGCTGCAGGACGAGCTGGGGGACTCAAGGCTTATCTGGCTCACCTGGCAGCTTGTGCCTTTATCTCCCCATCATCTGTTACAAATACCGCACCCCTGACTCGCTTTTCCTAGCTGCTGATTCAGGGGAGGACTAGAAAGGTTTTTTTTTTTCATGTGGACTCTGTGTGGCTGCCAGTGACCTCCTAAGGTGAGCTCGCCAGAAGTGAATAGAAGCAGAGCTAATTCCCACACTTTATATAAAAATAGAGCTAGGACTTAAACTTTTTTCTTTATTGAAAGGAAAAAAAAAATTAATCATGTAAGCAGAATGAAACTTTCCTGCTGTGCTTGCAAGTTGCCTCTTCAGGGGTTCCAGCAGACAGACCTCTGGTGTGAAATGCCGCCTGGCAGCCTGCTGCAGCACACCAGGACCACGAGCCTGTCCTGACTCCTCTCCTGCTAACAAGAGCTGTTGTGTTGCACCGGCGGCTGCTGCGTTGCACATTGTCTAATGTTGCTCCATATCAAGAGCTGTAAATGTTAAATAACATAACTTTTTTTTTTTTTCTCCACAGATTTCTCCGCTTTAATTCTATCAGCAGTGATATGTAATCATATTTTAGCTGGCTGAGAATCCAGAAAAATGGAATGGTCACTATTTTAAGAGCTTCGTTGCTGATACACAGCATCTCCCCTTATTACCTATGCATTTGTACTGAACTCCTGGTATATTTTCTAAACTCTTTCCTCCTTTATTCCTTTCTTCAACTGTCATTCTACAACATAAATAATTTTTCTGTAATAGCCACTTTCCTGTGATGCTGTAATAATGTGACACACAGTGCCTCAGACTGAAAGTGGTCAAGAACTAAACAATCAGTTGGAATAGGCTCTTGAATAAGAGTTAATTAGAAAAAAAATATAAGGAAGGAAGAAAAAAAAGCAGGGTGCAAGTGTAGGAGGAAACATCACTCAGAGGCAGCCATAGAAAATGGAGTTTAAAATCAGGTACAATATCCATGGAAGACCATCACAAAAAGTTAAATAGCTGATTTAAAATTTAAAAAATGTAAACATCTAAAAAAATCCCAGTTATTTCTTTCCCTGTTGTTGACAGATATAATAATGCCTTTTCTCCTGAAAAGGATGATTAAAAAAAAAAAAAAAAATTGTTGCTTCTGATTATTTTAATGTGCCTCAGAATTTTATTAAGCAGTTTTAAGAAAATGTTTTTGAAAAGATTTCTCTGCCCTGATTGTTAGGTCTGCTTCAGATACATTTATCACAGTATTTTGACAAGAGCATGGTACTGCTTTCCATCTCCTTTCACCTCTCCATGTTCTTGGCCTTGTAAAGGGCCTGGCCACCTCCACTTGAACCTGGTGCAATTTTACTTGGCTGCCTAACTCCCTGCATTGGACAGTTCTGCAATGCAGTAATGCAGTAAGACTCTGTCCCTTCATCTTCACATGGTCACTTCCCTTGCAGAGAACAGTACTGGCCAGGCCAGATTCACCACAAGGAAGCTGCTGCACTCTTACAAAACAAAATAAAATCAACACCTGGAGCTCAAATTTTGCGTGGTGATTCACCTGCACTCAAATTACTGCTCTTTACCATTAACATAGTTAGTGTTTGACATTAATTTATTGCACATTGACTTGGGTTGTGTGTCCTAATGTCTAAATTTTGCCAGTTATCCAGATGCAATCTATTGCAAATGCTACTGACTCCCATGGTACAATAAAGTGCATGTAAATAACAACACTCTTGGAGCCTTATTAAATTAAAATAATTTACTAATGCTGTGTAGGAGGAGAAGAGGAAGTAAGAAAAGTGGGAATTAAAGTGTGTTGGTATGGCACTAGAAAGCTTTTGAATGGCGGTTATTGAAGTCGGCCCTTGCAGTGTACATGTACCATGTTATCTGAATGTGGTGGACAGGAACAAGAAATTGCAGGTACATGCTCCTGTGGTTTTTGAAAATAACATTCTTCTGCATCCTTCTTATATCATTATATCACAGGACAGCAGGAGAACACCTGAAGAGCAGCACAAAGGAATTCCAGCCACTGCAGCCAGTAAGTCAGATTCCTTGGGGGCTCTGTTTAAATGTCTCTACACAAATTCACATCACATGGGGAATAAACAAGAAGAGTTAGACACGTGCATACGCCTGCAGGGCTATGATGATATTGACATCAGGGACATGTGGTGGGATGGCTCTTGTGACTGGAGTGTTGAAATGGAGGGATACAGGGTCTTCAGGAAGGACAGGCAGGGGAGATGAGGTGGAGGTGTTGTCATCTATGTCAGTGCCTGGCTGGAATGCATGGAACTCTACCTGGGCATGGGGGAGGAGCTGACTGAAAGCTTACGGGTCAGGATCAGAGTGAGGGCAGGGACAGGTGACATTTAGTGGGGGGTCTGCTACAGACCACCTGACTAGGAAGACTGAATGGATGAGACCTTCTACACATATACAGGAGCAGAATCATGTCCGCAAACCCTGGTTGTCATGGAGTACTTTAACCACCTTGATATCTGTTGGAGAGACAACAAAGTAGGGCACAAAACATCCAGCAGGTTCCTGGAATGTGTTGATGATAACTTCCTTCTCAAAGTGATAGAAGAGCCAACAAGCAACTATGCTGGACCTTGTTCTCCCCAACAAGGAGGGGGCTAGTGGGGAATGTGAAGCTCAAGGTCATCCTTGGCTGCAGTGACCATGAAATGGTGGAGTTGAAGATCCATCCTGAGGGCAACAAGGAAGGCACACAGCAAACTGACTACCCTGGACTGCAGGAGAACAGGCTTTGACCCCTTCAGAGATCAGCTTTTTAGAGTGTCATGGGATAAAGCCGTGGAGACCAAGAGCAGCTGTAAGGGGAGGAACTTGCCAGTGTTGATTGATGAGAAGCTCAACGTGAGTCAGTGACATGCACCCACAGCCCAGAAAGCCAAACATACCTTGGGCTGCATGAAAAGAAGTGTGACCAGCAGGACGAGAGAGGTAATTCTCCCCCTCTACTCTGCTCTCACAAGGCCCCACCCAGAGTACTGCATTCAGCTCTGGGTTCTCCAACATAAGAGGGACATGGAACTGTTGGAGCAAGTCCAGAGAAGGACCACGTAGATAATCAGAGGACTGGAGCCCCTCTCCTATGAAGACAGTCTTCAAGAGTTGGGGTTGTTCAGCCTGCAGAAGAGAAGACTTCAGCAAGACCTTACAACATCCTTCCAGTACCTAAAGGGGATCCACGAGAAATATGGAGGGCGACTTTTTATAAGGACATGTAGTGATAGGGCAAGGCATAATGACTTTAAACTGAAAGAGGGTAGATTTAGGTTAGATATAGGGAAGAAATTCTTCACCATGACAGTGGTGAGACACTGGAAGAGGTTTCCCAGAGAAGTTGTGAATGCCTCATCTCTGTAAGTGTTCAAGGCCAGGCTGGGTGGGGTTTTGAGCAACCTGGTGTAGTGGAAGGTGTCCCTGTCCATGGCAGGTGGTTGGAACCAGATATCTCTATGGTCTCTTCCAACCCAAACCATTCTATGATTCTGTGGTTGATGCTATGATTCTGTGATTTGGGGGACATGATTTCTGACTGCAGCTATAGTCTCTGTGTTTTAGCAGAGGTGGCTTGTGCTTGTGACAACCCCCTGTTGCTGTTGTTATTATCCAAGAAACTCTACCAAAGCTGTACTCTATAATGACCTGTCACATACGAAGTTTAAGTGTTGAAATCACAGTTAATGATCTAGATTGTTTTGCAGTTTTTACATTGTATAAGTCCATATGCATTATCGTTTAATGAATCAGGTTATTTAAATTTCAGATCAGATCGGAGCTGTAGTGAGTGTGATGGTTCTATATTCCTCTACCATCTGTCACCAAGGAGCTTCTTAAAGCTGCAGCCTGAGTTAGAACAGCTTGGTCCTATAATCTCTCTGTTGCTTTTTCTAAGCAAAGCCTAGAGACAGGCTTCTCATCTAATGAGAACAACTTTTGAATGAAACTTTGATAGGGATGGTGAAGACACCATGGCTATGTGGAATATTCAAAAACTATTGTGTTGATATTACAAATGTGGTACCAGTGATGTTTCCTGCAGGAGCTCAGGTCTCAGGGTAGTAATTTAATGCAGATCCCTGGTGCTGACAGAACGCTGGTGATTTGTCTGAAGTTGCACTCTCACAGAGAAGGAAGGCATTTGATCTTCCTGTTTTTCTTCCTTTTGGTGCCCTTCTGTCGGATCAGAAAACCCTAACTGACACACAGGAGTTACTCAATCATTTCAGAAGTGAAACTGGACTGACCAAAACTTAGATTCTGCAGAGATGGCCTGAGATACTTCAGCCTTAGAATCTTTTTGCAGGATTTGGGTGACAGCCTGGAAACATCTAGAGACTGTTTTCTGAGTGGTTTCATCTGTGGCACTTTTTTAATGAATAAACGGTACTTTATCAAGGCTGGCTGTTTTTGGTTCATGCTGTCCTTAGTCCCAGGAGCCAGACTGTTTGCAGGAATTAAGTCATTCTTGCTCAGGTGGATTATTGGGGACCACAGGCATCAGTTAGGAGGAAGAGCAGAGAAAGTTTGGAGTCTGCAGCCAAAGAGAAACATCCTCACGGAGCCCCTGGTGGCACCAGAAGCAGCAAGCCTGGATGCTGATGGCAATCAAGAGTGCTTGACAGAGAGGAAAAGGAATTTGACTGCAATTAGTTCTCTGTCCCTGAGAGTACAGCTATATATATATATATATATATATATATATATATATATATATATTTTTTTTTTTTTTTTTTTTAATTCCCACCCCCTGAAAACATCTACGATATTTCCTTGCTTCTGCATGCCCATGTTACCTGGTTAAGAAGCGCTGGTCCTGCTCAGCAAGTGGCCCAATGGCATAGCTGATAAGGCACAGTGCTCAGGAAACAAAATCTTGTATCTCCTGCAATGATCATTAACATTTTCTGCTCTCACATTTTCTGTCATTGAGTTTATAAACTCTTCAGGAAAACATTGTATGGGGTACCTGGATGTTTGTTAAAGCCTTTGTAAAAGGAACAGAAAAAAAAAAAAAAAAGTAGTGATCTCTCTGTAGTTTTGTTTAATTTATCCAGCTCTTACCTGGCTTGAAATATTTGAGAATAGAAGGAGGAAAGCTCCATTCTATTGTCCTTTTTAAAAATAAAATATAGTAATAATAATAATAATAAATAAATCAATTATCTTCATAATCGATCTGCAAAAGCCATTGGATTGGTTTTAGTTTGTCTTTCAGCAAAGGCTCTACTGTTAATTTGGTGGTGCTGGCTGATAGAAAAATGTCTCTTATCAGTTTATTACATAGTTTAAATAGATGTTGGTATGACCTTTATATGGCATTGAGACGTCAGTGAGGACAAATGCTACCCATGTGCTGATACCTATAAGCTACTGTATATATTAAAAAGTCATAAGCAGAAATTTAACTTATGATCTTTGCTAACAAGGAGACATTTCCTGCTGCTTTGGAGTCCTGACGTGAAGTGCTACATGATATATGAAGTCAGAAACATGAGCAAGCCATAATCTTCCTCCTCCTTGAAAATTTTGAACAAAATGGATGCTGCTTTCTATTTTTCAGCCAATAACGTTAGAATAATTTCTGCCTTTACACTTCTAATTATTTTCATGCTGCTGTGACTTGTTGAAATTCTGCCCTTGTCATATGAGTGTTGCTAACATTTCCTTGTGGAACTTGTCCTGGGTTGTTAAAAGAAAGCACATTCATACCTTTTTCAGCCTTTGGCTTCTTTTGTTCTTTGGCATATTTTCTTCTCTTCAAAATGAATTTAAGTAACATCGACTTCCCATCAAAAAAGATGTTTTCTGCTGGACAAGTAGGACAAAAGTGCTGTAATTCAATATATGCCATTAAGCATGCTAACTATAATTGTGATTTCAGCGCTGGTATTGAAAAATAATATTTTAAATGACATTTTTTCATGTTTCTGTTCAATTTCAAAATACAGTCCCTAGCACATAGATTTTTTCTATTGGTACACTTAGACTTCTTGAAATTACTAGGTGAAAAACACATGCTAGATTATAGGCTTGCACAGTGAACAATGACTTAATGCATGTACATCAGGATTTCTTTGGAGTGTTAGACTGTGTATAAACACTGACAAAATAACTGAAAAAGGACATTATTGAAATATTCTAAATACAAGACTTTCGTACTTCAAAATTCTACTTATCAGTGAGATTAAAAGACACCAAACAATTATAATTAACATAATACTCTCATTACCTAAACCTGTTAGTTCTCAGTTCTCTGAGTGTAGAATATATTGCATACAGTTGTATATAGCTATTTCTAAAATCTTTGTTTTCTTGCAATGCTGCAGAACACACACATCCTCTGCTGTGCTTTGGACAGGACCTTGAACAGCCTGGTTCAACAGAGAGGAAAGGGTGTCATTGCTGTGTGCAGTGAAAGAAGGACAATACCAATTCCTAGGAAAGATGATTGCAGAATTTTGAAAGATATAGCAACAGCATGTGAAGGAAACTCTAGGAATAGCTTAAAATACCAGAGGGGGAAAGTAAAATATATGTATCTGAGAAAGGGAGAGGGAGATGGAGAGGGAGAGGGAGAGGGAGAGGGAGAGGGAGAGGGAGAGGGAGAGGGAGAGGGAGAGGGAGAGGGAGAGGGAGAGGGAGAGGGAGAGGGAGAGGGAGAGGGAGAGGGAGGGGAGGGGAGGGAGAGGGAGGGGAGGGAGAGGGAGGGGAGGGGCGGGGAGGGGAGGAGAGGGGAGGGGAGGAGAGGGGAGGGGAGGGGAGGGGAGGGGAGGGGAGGAGATTAGTGAAAGCCTGCCTGCAGGTTTGGATGAATATTGCCTGCCAGTTCCCCTAGACAATATAAAATTGCAGATTTTAAATGTCTCATGTAAGTGTCACTGCTTCCACTTCTACCTGCTGTGGCAGACATCTGCACTTTAGGAATACACTTTCCTAACACAAAAGGCAGACAGCAGAACTATAAAGAGTCAGTTCACCTATCCTGCTGCAGTCCAAATGCATTTAGGTCAATGTTTTCAGGGGTTGTTTTCATAGCTTAAAGTATTCTAAATAAACAATATGGATGGTCACACAAATTACTGTGAAGGTACATATCCAGATTGCCCAGGTATCTTCCAGATTCCTTGCCAGAGCAAAAACCTGGCAGTCTCCACTGCTCACAGACAAACATGACGACTCTCCATGGAATAAAGCAATGCCTCCCTCCTTGCCCACAGCACTGACATATTGTCTCTGTCCAGAGGCAGCAGAATATCTGCAACTGGAAATAATCTACCTGTGTCTCAAGAGTGCAGATACTGTGTCATGTATATCACCAAAATGTCTACCAAAGTTCTTTTAAAAGAGTACCTCTGGAGGAAGGTGCACTATTCTTTTTAAAAAGAGAGATGGAGGTGCTGGAAGAATGAATTCAGTCTAACTGGGAGAAATGTTTTTGCAGCCATGGCAGTAGGTTTTCCCTTCAGCAACTACTTCACATAGTGTTCTCATTCCTGCTTAGCTCTCTTAACATTGCTGAACTGACACAGTTGTAGGAAAAAGCTGTGGTCCCTGTTTCTCCTGTGTGTCATCAGCAGAAATCTTTATTGAGGTCATTGCCACCGCAAGGCGGGCATGAGAGCTGCGCTGTTGTCCTCAGGGGACTATCTGGGTGGCAGATTGTCTCGTGCAAACCTGTGATGTTTGACAAAAATGAAACCCAGCTTGACTTTCAGATTTCAGCTTGGGTTTGCAGGATTGATTGTTAGAAGTAGAGGCGAAAGTCACCATCTTCTTTTCTTTATAAATTGAACAAAACTATTGAACAAAACATTAAGTGATGTATGCAGAAGACTACAGTGGTAAACTAACTTCCACTTTTCAGAGCAAGTTCATGATAACCAAGTACATGTTTATTTCTCCCCTGAGTATCAAGAAAGATAGTGCCACGTAAAAGATTAAGCATTGCAGGAGAGTCAACACAGAAAAAAATTGCCTGAACTCAGATAGTGAGTGGGTCAAAACCCACTGCAACTCTCTGCCTCCTGACGGCCATCTCCATGGTTGAAGCTCACTTTATTTTTAACAACTGGATGCCTGTGAAGCACAATTCTGTGTCCTTAAATAAAGTAATCATACATGTAGGCTTGCTAGGAAGTGTATATTTTTTTGAAATTTAACTTAGGCAGGGTTTTTATTCTTTATCTAGTATCTTTGTAAATTCCAGACTAGTGAAAGCTTGACATGGTCAGGTGAACTGTGCTACATGTGTAGTGAGGCTAACTTATATGTTTTGCATGCATCTTCATGAGCAGGCATCTCCAGCAGAACTATGGCAACCCCCATCTGTTCATTTGGTGAAAATCAAAGTGCAAAAGAGGCAATCAGTGTGCAGATAAGGAAGTGAAGGGAAAACAGGGAACTAGGTAAGGACGATGGAAAGCAGATTGTTTTCAAACAAAGATGTATATTTTGTTACCCTATGCAGATATATATTAAGTTAGAGATTTAAAATGTAAGCTAAATTAGTTTGTTCTTGAGAACTCTTCAAACAGATTTAAAACTTATGGCTATGCTTGCATTGTACATCATCACTGTGGTAGTATGTGGGATTAAAACCCTGACCTAGCCTGACACTTGGGCACAGTCCCTGCTGCTCCCCAGCAGCTGTCCCCTGCCAGCCTGGCAGCACAGCCTTGTCCACAGCTCTGTGCACAGAAGCCCTGAGGCCCCTCTTCCTCCTGTGTCCTGCTTTGCAGTTGTTTTACTCCTCTTTCTTGCTTTTCCTTCTCATGGTGTATTCTTCCTCCTCTCTCCTTCCATCTTCAGGTAACATTTAGTTCTCAGTGTTGCTGGCAAAATAATTTCTTGATTTTGCCACACTGCAAGATTTTAAATGTCTAATTAAAAAAAGGCAAATAAGATCTATACAGAATTTTTAATTAGTTGCTAACAGTTCCCTGAAAATTAGTGGTAAGATGCCTGCCCATATATGTGCAGGGGACAAGGAGAACTAGCACTTGCTTTAGGGGCATCTCCCTTCCTTCTCTCCCCACATCCCCTCTGCAGCTGGGCACTGTTTGATGAGGTCTCTCAGCCATCTGCTCTTTCACTATGGAACTGAGGAGTGGCTATTATGCACCTTTTGTAACTGTAATATCATTTTGCAGCACTTCTCTGGGTACAGTGATGAAGCTGGCTTTGAGGATGCTCTTCTGTTTCCCCAGTCCTTGTCCTCTTTTCCTTCCCACCTTCATTCATCCCTGTTTGCCTTTTCCTTAGTTGTGTTGTTAATTTGCGGGGCTGCATTTGTACCAGCAAAACATAGAGAGGGCAACAAACAGTGGTGCAAGGGAAGAAGCCAGGAACAGGAAGCTAAAACTGGCCTGCTCATCAAACACGGGTTGTTTTATAAGCACATTCTGTAGTACCTGATCTGAACCTACATGCTTGGATTTGGATGACAGATTCACTGTAAATATTGCCCTCTGTAACGGAGTTGTACGTGAACGTGATTCCTGGCTCAGTTTTGCCAGTAATCAGCTTGTCTTCCTCTGAGTGTGAATGGAGACTCTTGCGAAGATCTGTGGTCCTGCTGGAGGTGAGAGTGGAAAGGTTAAGCCTGTGCTTTCCTCCTATGCATCAGCTGCTTTTGGAGATGGGGTGCTTGTTTATGCTTTGGCTACTCACAAACCCTTTCTGATCTTCTCCTTAGATAAAGCTGATTTGCGCTGTCCTCAAGAAAATATGCCAGTTTAGTCAAGCTGTGGTTTTCAAAGAAGTCCAAGTGATTTGAGCACTCAGTTTATTTGAAATTAAAAGTACATGTCCAAATTTAGATGGCTTTGAAAAGTCCCAGCTGGAGTCTGCGTAGTGGTAAGAAAGGAACAGACTGATAAAGCAACCTTGGCCACAACACTGAAAAATGACTCAGTGCTATAATTCAGCTTACAGCCTCCATTACATTTAACAGTATTTATTAATTACTTGTCCTATTTTTTTTTTTTCTTCCTTCCACTTACTTATCAGGGACAGATTTGTTTCAGATCTAGTGGAGAGAACATTTCTTTCAAGGACATTCTGGAGGAGTTGTTTGTACAAGGCTGATCAAAAATTGCAAAACTGAATTACAAAAAAAAAAGCTGAAATTATGTACTGAAATATGGAAAAAAATAATGACAAACTTTTCACAATAACAAACCAAACAGCACATAAGACATGTAACCATTTACTCAGAGAATTATTTCTTTAATGCATGGAGTGATTTTCAACACTGAGGACCAACCTATTCTGAATCACAACAATTGAGAAGCAACAGCCTTTGCCATGAGTGAAAAAGGTGACATTGTACATGTTTTAGGTAGCTAATTCACATGACTACTGGTATGTCGCCAGTACACAATGCTGTGTGGTGTGGGGACAGCTGAGCCAGTCTCACATGCCCCAGTCTTGTTATCGGAAGTGGGGTAGCTTGAGATCTATGCAGGTGCATTTGTTCTAGTTTTCACCTTTCAATCATCTGCAATGCAGATGTGCTTTATGAGTCATGGAACAAAGTGTTTTACCTCTTCGCTTCCAGCTTACATTACTGAAAAAGAAAAACCTAACAAATATTCTGTGAACTGTGCTCATACAATTTTTTAACACATTTCTGGCACTTAACTCTGATGAACAACTTTCTGTTGGAAAACCAAAGCCTAAAAAATGAGATTTTAAAAAATAAAGCAATGCCATGCATGTTAGATATGTATTGCATCATACTTTGCATGCCAATGAAAGACAATGTAAATGTACCAACATAATCTAGGTCTTCTCATCCTCTAGCCCAACTTTCTGGGTTTTTTAAGGTTATCTTACAATTTTAAAAGCATTTGAGTAGCTACTTTACAAAAAACATTCAACAGCATGTCATAATTCAACTTAAAATTTTCTCGTAGGCTGCACATATTTGTCAGACACAATTGTGTAGGAGGCTGTAAATTTCATATGGGTGGATTTAATAGTTGCCTTGATGTATGTTCTTGTGTCTGCTCTGAATGTCAGACTAGAGCATCAGCTTGTCTAAACCAGTCGTCTTCTATTCCATCTAAAGGAAATACTTGAATTTTCATCCTCTGAGGAAAAGGATCTCTGCCCAAATAAAAATATCTATAAAGAAATTCAAAACTGAAATTCAAATTATTGCTGAAAACTTGAGTATGAAAAGAAACCAGGGTTTATACTCCCCAAATTGAGTGTCTTCACTTGATCGTGTAAGTGGTGACTTCATTCTGCTTCTAATCTACCTCAGGCTAAAAAGGAATGCCATTTTATGGCAGCTATAAATCCAGCTGTCAGCCCTTTAAAAGCTGTTTGCTCCATTCTGTTTTGCTTTTTTATGATTTCCTGAGGCCTTCTGAAAACTTTCTTTTTTTTTTTTTGCTGCATCCACCAGAACTTCACTTGCAGCATGCTGAACTGTAATATGGAAATAGTGAGTATAGCATTGGATTTACATGTATTAGATCACTGAACATGCACAGATTGATTTAATGTACGCATAAAATGAATCAAACAAGTGAAGGATATGTTGGATTTACTCCACTTGCTCTGCACAGCAAACAAAAAACCATCATGTGTTGCATGGATTCAGGCTGGAATGGAAGTCAAGGTGCACCTGCACTGCTCTGCCTGGGTGCACTGGGGTGCAACTTTGAATACTGGTTTCACTATGAAGAAAACATGTCATGAGCTGGATTCAGCTTGTCCCCAAGATCCTTCATCTAAAGAAAAGACATTTCTCGAGTGTTAAATTTATTTCCCCTTTGCTGCAACAGTTACCTGGTTTGTTCTGCTCAGGATACATGAGAAGTTTGGTTGAGGTTGTCTCTGATTGGGACCGGGACTAATAAATTTTAGAGCTATTATCTGGGTGATTTTTTATGAAGTTCCTGTGTCAAACAGAAAACCTTTGATAAGACCATTTGGAGAATATGGTGTGATACATTTACATCTCTATATTGTTTTTGTTCGTTAGCAAAACATTCTCTTTCTTAATGAAATAAAAAAAAACCCTTATAGATTAGAAATGGTATGAAGCAAGTTTATGTGGACCTTTACAAATAATTTCTGCAATAAATGAATGTCTTTAACTGGATTTCCAGTTATCCATGTCCTAGTTAGAAAGTTAGTACTCCTAAGTGTTACTTCTGCCATAGGAGTTTCCATCTGGGGATTTCTTTTGACTTCTTACCTTTTCATCTCAAACTAATGCTACCTGTGCTTTGCTGTCAGTGTTACTAGATCGGCAACTGATGACAGTTTCTGATAAGGCATTTCTTGATGACTGTATACGAAAGTTACAATTGTGCATTCTAACCATTCAGACTTCTGCATCATTATAGATCAGCAAGCCCAGCAATGCTGAAATGATGTTCTGCAAACCTGCAGAGCTGAGGGTGATTTACAAGCATAATAGCAATATTAAGCAAGATAGATATTTTCCTGTAGTCAGTAAGCGAATTACTCTTCCTTTCACGTCTGCTGCGCTTGATGTTTAAAATATTTACATTTACAATACTTATATTAATATTTACTCTATGCTTCTGTTTCATATGAAGATCAAGGAGATGTAAATTTTATGCAATTATGTGCTGCTAATGCATTTTGGCTATGGCAAGCTCTTGGTTGTCTTTGTTGTGACTGAGGCTGTGTTTGTAGGGTCTGCAGCCAGCAGTGGTAGTGATCACTGGTTTTCAACACTCACGCATGTGCAGAATGGAATTTTCTTGCTCCTCTTTGTCTATAAGCAAATACATATCATAAAACATTACTTACTCCTTGCTGGATCAGATTATTTATTCTAATAATTGAGACCTGAAGTTATTTTTAAGTAAACACTCAAAGTGGCCGGAAAGCAGTGCAAGGACTTTCTTGCTTGAAATAAGCAGTGTTATTTGATATGTGAGACTGCCCTGCATTTCTACTCGTGCTGTCACAGGTAGTGCTTTTTCTGTATGTTTCCCAGAAAAGGGATCACTGAGATTATTCAGCAATATCAACCTGGTTGTCACTGCACAATGACACAAGATATTCTCCAGGGCTTGCTCTGGCTACTGCTGGGATGTGAAGCTCCAGCTGGCATGGCAGAGGCTTCCCTAATTGTTTACAGGTGCTGTGTGAAGCTGTTCCCACCGAGGCCTGTCAGAATTGAATTTTTCTGATGGCTTTGTGTGTGTATGTGTGTGTTTATCTCACAAGATAAGACCTCGAAGGAGAAAAAGGCAGCTAGTCTGAGATGGAGCCTGATCTGTTTATGAATGTTATTTCTATCACATGCAAGAACAGGACGCAGAGCAATTCTTCTCCAAATGTATATCCTACAGCATGCTAGTGAAGCATATTTCTCTGTTTGTCTGGATTATGACAAATTACATTTCATGCAAATGTTGAAATGTTCCCAGGGGGCACAAATGATTATACCACTTGCTATGCAGAACCTTTGAACTTCTGTTTTGCTATGTGAGTAAACTTAATATTTTAGAAGAATGGTTTTGCTTGTTTTTTTTCTCTTACTGTCAATAACTAAGTTCTCATTTTGGAATGACTGAATGATAAGTGGCAGCTGAAATTCTGTGTAGATAAATGTGAAGTAATGCATTTAAGGAAAACATCTTAATTGTATATTAAAATTACAGCAATGGGGTGAATATTAGTATTCAGGGATAATATTTTGGGATTTTGGCAGTTCTGTAGAAGCATGAATTCATTACCCAATAAGACTTAATTCCCCTGCACTCCCAAAATACGTTACAAATGAGAAGGAAAATAAAAAAATAAAATTAAAACCAACAACAACAACAACAACAAAAAACTGAAACAAACCAGAAAATAAACAGAAAATATAATTTTACTAATGTATAAATCCGTGGCATGTCTGAATCTTGAACAAAGTGTGCAATTCCGGTCTTGCCAATTCAGAAAGATGTCATAGAATAGGAAAAGTTTTAGAGAAGAACAATAAGGATAAACAAGTTATGGAGTGGTGCATACATGTGGCAAGCAGACAAGGCCATTTTTGGAATGATGAAAAATAGAGGTCTGTAGACTTATAAGTGATCAGGTGAAAGTCATTAGGGAATTACTGGAAATTGGTTATTGACCTAAGGATATCTATGGTTTTAACTAATATGATTGTTCTTTTGGAAGGACAGAAGCCCTTAGTAACGATATCTTAAATATATAGAGTTTGCTTAGCATTTTCTGTTTGAAAACACCAGGGAAACTAGGCTGTGTTCAAACTGACACAGTTAGGAAATTTGGATAAAATTTAATTTTACTGAAGGCTCTTTAAACTGTTGCAAAATTCTTCACAGACAGACAATTAATTTTTTGGTCCATCAAGAGAAAAAACTGCTTTTAGTTTCTTTACCGTCCTTGTGGGTTATGTATTGACTTCTCAATTAATTATTTTTTTTCCATACACTTTGATAGTTCCTGGATTTCTCCCTTGGGTCCTTTCAGATCGTGATATGGGGGGTTTCAGTTATGAAACTGCCATTGAACACTGAACTAGATGTTGAACACTCCTTTTCCCACATTGTTCTGGGTGATAATTTCAATTCTGTTCTAATGTGCGAAGTACTGAGGAGAAGAGGAAAGCGTAGGGGCTAAAGGCTAAGGAGACTCTATTCTCTATTCACCCCCTATAATGAAAGAAAAAGTAAGTGAGTGATGCCTAATCCCAGACATTAGCAGTGAAAGAGTAATCTGTCCATCTAAGAATGTGAAGATATTCATTTTTCAAATCTAGTAAAAGCTTTGAATCACATTTATCCAGGTAGATCTCAAAGACGGGACATGGTCTTAAAAAGCTCACTGTTGTATGTGCTTGTGAGACTAATAGCTTACTGGAGAAGATCATAGAATCATAGAATCATTTCGGTTGGAAGAGACTCTCAGAATCATCAAGTCCAGCCATTACCTAACCTAACTCTAGCACGTAACCATGTCCCTAAGAACCTTGTCTAAAAGCCTTTTAAACAGCTCCAGGGATGGTGACTCCAGCACTTCCCTGGGCAGCCTGTTCCAGTGCCCGACTACCCTTTCTAGGAAGACATTTTTCCTAATATCGGATCTGAACATTCCTTGGCTTAACATGAGGTCATTTCCTCTTGTCCTGTCACTTGCTACTTGGGAGAAGAGACCAACACCCTCCATGCTACAACCTCCTTTCAGGTAGCCGTAGACAGTGATAAGGTCTCCCGTCAACCTCCTTTTCTCCAGGTTAAACAGCCCCAGTTCCCTCAGCTGCTCCTCATCAGACTGGAGCTCCAGGCTCCTCATCAGCTTCCTCACCTTCATCTGTACTCTCCTGGATGCCAATTATGAGATGGGTTCTATTTCAAGCTCATTCTTCAAAAGACATTTTGAGTTATAATAGGATTTCACAGAAATAATCAAATCAACTCCTATATGTTTTCACCAGTAATGGTTTGTTTGGTTTTGTTTGTTTGTTTACAAAATGAATTAGAACTGCTGACTTTACTGCCTATTGCTAAATCAACCTGGAAGGGCAGAAGTAACTGTTGAGGATTCACCACTGTGCTTGTCCTAGTAATCCACTGGTTGTAGTTGAATGCAACCAGAGTAAGATATCAGAAGTCCAAAAAAGATTTAACAGTAAATAAACAGAACCTCATTTTTGTGAGGCCTCAACAGATTGCCAGGGCCACCTTTGACATCAATGCATTTTCTCATCCACCTTTTCTGTGACATTTTACCCCATGGGGATGCAGTGTTCTTTTCTTTCCTCTTTTCTGTGTTGTTGTTTTTGGTTTGTTTGTTTTTGTTGTTTGCTTTTTTTTTGGGGGGAAGGGTGTTTTTTGTGTGTGTGTTTTTTTGGGCTTTTTTGTTTTGTTTTGTTTTGTTTTTTCCTTTTGCAGCGTTGTTTAATCAGCCACATTCCACCAAGACATCATTTTCCCACGCCACAAAAGTGCAGTTTCTCAGGGGTAAATTAACCACAGGAGAAAGACTCCTGGACAGAGCAGAAATAATAAATCAATAAAATGGATTTAATTAAACTTTAGATGAGGGTGATATAGTTGAAGGAATTTGCAGATTGTTTTTTTCATGATGTTTACTCTTTGCATGAAACATTTCCATTTGATTTCACATATATTTAATTTTCTGCCCCATAAAAATAAGACAGTGAGAAGAAATAAGGATAGTTTCACATTTTTATTCAACTTTTTGAAAAGCATAATTATTTTTCTCTGCATGTATCACTGAATTAAATAATTCCATGGAACACACAAAAAAGGTAATATTTGGTCAGCATGAGGAAAAATATTCTACAAACCAGTCGCACTCAACTAATTTACATAAGGATGTAAGAGCACTATTTCTGAATTAAGGAGAAGGAAATAATCTTCCCTTTGAAAATCTAATTGAAACATATAATAACTCAGTTTTCATCTACAGTGCTTTGTATATTATGTATTTATAAAAAGTAAGAAAGCTCCAAAGAAGTGTCCTAGTCCTGGAATGTAACAATCCTCCCATATATTTTTATGCAAATACAGAGGAGAAAACTACAACAATGAATAAGCACCAGTATTAAAGTACCTCCACTCCTAGGAGCTATGAAGCGTGTGAGGACAGGGAAAAGCTTGTGCACAGGTACTTCTGCCTTTGGGTGTAGCAAAGGCCAGATGATTGCCTAACAGCTTTCTAGACGTGAATTTTCTGGACCTGCAAGTGTAGATCCCAGTCTGGCAAGGTGATATCACAACTCTTGCATCCCTCACTTCAGCAGCCAGGGTGTGCAGCCTTTCCTTTGGTGGACTCTTGGATAATTTCCCATGGAAACATAGCCCACATTTGGGTGTGTTTGAGTCCCTTCCTGACAGGCTGGTGTTTTATCCTTCCTTGATGTAGTTCTGCCTCAGTGTAGTCAGCAAGACAGAGTGGGTGGTGTACAGCCAGGTTCTGGTTACATATGGCTAATTTCTTGTACTTGGGAGGCATCCCTCTTTCTGTACCTTAGTGTAATTTGTGATTGAGACACCTGCCAGAACCCAGTGTGCTGTAAGGACAGAAATACCCCCTGAAAATGCTCACTAATGACATTCAGATTCTCCATGGCCCCAGAATTTTTTGGTTTGGGTATTGGCAGCAAGACAAAGCTGATCTCTAGGAAGTAGACTTTATTCTGTATGCAACAGAACACAAATAAAAACAAACTACTTTCTTTTTGTGGACTTAGTATGAAGCAGGCATGTGTGATTTTGTTTCTTTGTTTTTGCTTCTGTTTTCACCCAGCTTTTAATTAAAAACATGCTATATTAAGTAAAAGGGTTAAATGAAGATATCAACAGCAAACATTCTTGTCCAAATACTTGTTTTCATATAAAGCTCATAGAAATCTACCTCTATTTGAGAAAAAGCTACAGAATTAAACTGCAATGATTATTTTATCAATTTTTTGACAAAAATACTGCATTCCTCGTTCCAGCATTGACTGTTACAGATAGGTGGGTAAGTAGAGCAGAAGTTCTCTGAAATTTGTGAGTGTTAGAAGTGACTGCCATTTCAAAGGCATTTTCTGTCTATATTGCTAGCCATGAATTCTAAAAATAAGCTTTAATCTCTATCTCTGATTTTCCTATAGACTGCCAAGCAGCCAACTTTTTGTCAAAGCTTCAAAACCTACAGATAGTCATCTGGTTCTCTGGCATGACAGTAAAGAAGAAAGTAAATCTCTGAATATTCAGCCAACACTTTCATCAAATACTTGTTTATGGTAACGTTCAGATAAACAACCTCTTCTAATAAGTCATCATCTTTCATCTTCAGCGCACTATGAAGCTCATTATATACAAATTCTGTTGAGCTGCATTGCTGAGGAATAAATTTTAGTGCATTTTTTTAATGTGAACTCCCAGTTACCTTGCTGCTAGTGTCATCAGCTTGTCTGGTACTGAAAAAAATATTCATCTTTCAGATCAAGTGATATTCTACTTTGAAACAAAACTTATTTGGTTTGCTGTTGTTGTTTTATAAACAACTGTGTGTAAGGAGTTTCATGGACCTTTTTTTTGGGGGAAGGGAAGAGTGAGTATTTCGGGAACTTCAGTTACTGTTTTTGCAATCCTTCAGTGAGCTGTTGCTAGCAGCTTCACTCTGATGTGCTTTAACACTGTACAGTTACAGATGATTGAGCAGAAGAAAGGCCATGGAAAATAACATAAAACTTGATTTAAAAAACTTCGACTGATACATGATATTTGTGAGATATAGAGATGAAAAATGCTTTTAATTTTTGTAGGCAATATTTATAACTCTTGTTGGATTTCTAATGATCTGAATGAGACTTAAGGAATAACAGAAAAAAATATTGGTTTAAAATCTGTTTTCTTCTCCTGTCCCTGACTTTCATCTTTCTCCATTTGTGACATCAGTGTACTGTGATTAGTTTAAATGGCACACTTAAAATACTTCTATAGTTATTTGTTGTAGAGTTCATGAAATTGTATATGAAATATCTGATTTGATAGTGAATATTTGTCTCAGTCTCAGCTGCAGCATTTGTTGGTCAGCCTCTCGGTCTTCAATTTGGACCGTGACACACAGTCTTTTGCTAAATATATATATTAAGCTTCTAAACATTCAGTAGTATTGATGAAGTCATTTGGGTGGCAAGAAATCCACTACAGCATGACAAACCAAAATGCCTGGATGCCAAAAAAGTGAATGAGAGGAAAATATAAGATAAGAAAAAACCTTTGTTTCTTGGACTGTGACCTATTTTATAGTAGTAATATTAAGAGACAGAAAAAAAGAGTAGGACTAGGGCTTATTTTGTGCAGAAAATCAACTATGCTGTTTCAGCCATCTGCTAGATTTTGTTGGTGTAGAACAACAATAAAAAATCCCGTCATTAATGTGCGGAGTTTGATTCTCTCTTTTGTGCTGAAAATATCCAGATGCAGTGAAACACCTGATAAGCAGCAGTGAGAGCTTCTGTCCTCTAATAAAGTTGTCCAACTCTTTCAACCATTGGTGCTGTCCATATCTGAGCTTCCTTTATTGAAAACACTTAGTTTCTAACTACAGGTACAACTGTTGGTTTTCTGGTCTTGCGACTCATTGTTAGCCTAGTGTATTTGTTGTAATCAGTTGGTGAATAAAGTCCTGAATAACACCCTCTTCTTACATCAGCTGCCAGGATGGCCCACAACCACCATATAATTATGATGTGCTTAGAACAAGAAGATTAAATTTAGAGGAAAAATCGGGTTCCCAGAAATAGAGAAATGCCAAATTTACTACTGTCCATCCAAACCTACCTCCCTTTACTGACCATCTGTTTTGGATATTGTGCAAAAGCAAGCAAAGTCCAACCTGCACAGTGAAGCAAAAGATCTTCAGCTGCCACTATTTTAACATCATTTGCTCAGATTTGTGTGGTTTTTTCAAAGAGAAAAAAGGTAATCACAGATTTTAATGATAAGGACTGTTAAGAATAACTGCTTTGTAGATCAAGAGCTTGCTGTGACTGCTGAAACCTTAAAAAGTACCGACTTCGCACTTGAACTATGGGATGGACCTCATAGCCATATAAACTTATTCTGGTCATCCTGCTCACACAGCAGTTTCTGCAGCTATTTTAAGTGCAAAGACTCAGACATTTTGAGTAGCTGTTTCCAGTGGCCTTACCTTGGCTAAATCTTCCAAGAAGCACAAGCAACAAAAGGAAAAGACTGTTTCACCCTCCCCTTAAATCATTCTGCAAAATTTGAGTGAAATCACGTAGAATAAACTTGCAAGGTAAGTTGCCACCTGACACTTTATACCTGCGGGTTCTTAAAGGATGACTAAAGCATTGGCTTTCAGTGCAATTCTCAAAGTAAAGTTTCCTGCAGGATTCTCTGTAGTTGAAATTGTCGAATAATCAAAACATGCTACCAAATCTACCTTACAATAAAAGGAAATGATTAATACTTGTGACTGAATTGAGAAAATGGTATCTAAATTTAGAGGATTCAATTGAAATTGTGTAAACTGGGGGCTGCCAGAGTTGACCTTTGGACCAGACAATATTTTAAAGTTCACTGAAGTTTAATAATAGTTCTTTGTGTGCTTGTGGTCTTATTCTTAGCATTATGTTGTGATGGTGATATAGAGGAATAAATGACAGACTTGAACCAGAGCTGTGGCTTTTGATCCACCTTTTGGACCCTACCTCCACCCACATAAAATCTAGGAAATGTCACTGTCGTTTGTTCGAGCACATGTGTAGACCTTGTTATGGACCAGGACTCCATTGTGCTAAGCAGTACACAAACAGCACCAAAAAGTGGCTGCTCTGAGGAGACTTTCTGCTTTTCCTGCATGTTGTGTTTGTCTCTGCAATAACTGAGTGCCTTCCAGTAGTGCACTGAGCAATGTGACTACCATCTGGCATGTGTTTGTTCGCTCACTCTCTCCCCAGGGGAAAAAGTGTGTGCAGTGGAGTGTTATGTTTCTGAATTTTCATACATAGATATTAACACATGCTGCTATATGTGCTTATGCTAGAAATGACAAGGTCAAAAACTATGCCTTGCACTTGGAGTAAGAATGATGATATTTAGGATGTCCCTTAGTTAATTCTACATGTGCATGGTCTTGAGAAAGATGTCCCTGTTGCATAAGAAGACATCACCTTTTGAATCTGAATTCAATGCAGCATTTTCTCATCTTCCATAGCCTCTAGTCACCCTCTGTCTTTCGTAAGGAGTTGCCAGGGGCTTCCATCCCTGTCTCCAGATGGTCTTGGAAGCTGAAGGCAAGAAAAGGGAAGAGGAAAAGTTAAATTTAAAAGTGTTCATGTTCACAGAAAAGAAATCTGTTCTTCCTGAGACTAGCAAAAGTCATGACACAAGAAATTCTACACATGCACATCCTGTGCAAAGCAATCTAAGACAAGATACTGTTCCACATGTAAATACGCAAAGCATTTGGTCATTACAAATGCATTACGGCCTCTAAAACTGGGAATCTAGTAAATGTGCATCTTTGGTATTTGCAGTAACAAATCAAAAGACAACAGGAAAATTGTACATCATCGTCGTTCACAAATGGGCCTAGAAGGGAGATAATAATTACTGGGAAATGAGTAGCTCAAAATATTATTTATTTTTAATGTACCAGAGTCTTACACAGAGGCAATCTGTTACAATATTGCATTGGCCTGACTGTAAGGCCAAGGAAGGGTATTTGTGACAAGATGGGCAACTATGTTTCTTTAGTTATTTCATAACCTAGACAGGTGTCATGTGGAATATCTGTACTTGTACTTCAAAATGGAAAGAAATATACTGCTTAAAGATTTTTTCCAAAGGGAATTTCCAGAAGACTTCTGAAGAAGTCAACAGAGGTTCACTTGTAATCATTCTGGAGCCTCTGGTTGTGTTGTAAGCAAGTGATCTCTTCCTTCTGTGTATTCTAAATGGATGGTATCTCTATGAGTTCCTTAACTCTTTTCCTTTGCAGTTATTTTATATTTCTCCACCACCTTTTTATGGAAGCCGTATATTTAACCATGTTCTTTCAAAAGTCTCTTATTACAACATTTTTTTCTCTGTTGATTGATTGTTTATGAGTTTAGCAGCAGAAACCGGTGGTTAACACAATATTAACAATTTGGGAGTGGAACGATTCTGATGAAAGAAGTATGATATACAGAGTGGAGAAGGTCACTGGGAGACAAGAATAAGCTGATTTAACAGAAGTGATACAACATTTACATTTTGAATTAACATTTAGACATTTTTGTTTCTGTAAATGAAGGTTTTCTCTTAAATCTTTGCTAAGCTTTTAGAGAGCAAATTAATTTGCGATAATTTTTATGATGCTTTTGTTGCTTATGATATAAGCTAGTACCTCTCCCTTCCAAAGCTCATAAAAAGTGCCTTTGTTTTACTGTCAACTTGAATTTGTAATTTCCAAAATCTCAGATAAAAGTTCTTCTTTTTCAAGAGTTATGCTGCAAATTTTCATCTGCTCTTGTACTTAGTGGTGGAATAAACTTCAAAAAATATGAAGAACTTTTCCTTGGTCACAGAATATACAGTGTCCTGTAAACTTGTAAACTTTATTGTGAATTACAGGTGCTAATGCTGAAACCCAATTTAATCTCATAAAATTAGCTTTAGGTTTTTTTAGTGAACATGGAAGCACCTTTGTAAGTGGATACCTTCTTACCTCTGCTATGGAAATCAAGTTACTCTTAATTATGCGTAGAAGACTGTATTTAATAACACTGTTTGTAAGCAATGTTATCTTCTCTGTGTCCTCTAATTTATGTAGTTATGAAAGAGTAGTTAAGCATCCTTCTAGACTTTTTCTGGTCTATTTTATTCATTATTTATTTATTCGTTATTTTTTACAAGTACAGTTTATTCATATGTTTTACCTCATGCTCTTGTCATGATTTTTGTTACAGGATTGATGGATTCTGCTCCTTATACTCTGATTCCCCTGGATGTATTAAGAAGAGACAATCTGAGTTTTCACTAGATTAAAGCCCCTTTCACATTGAAAACCACAAAGAGACATCTTTTCATGCACTATTAGAATCAGTGCTTTGCCTGTAACTTGTGTTTCAGTGTTTGAAGCTGTTAGTTGCTCTTCTAGTAATGGAAAGATATAGGGAGCAATGTCCTCTCTATGATACACAGTTTTGTAGTAAGAAGCTACATACTTTTGAAACTACCTTTCAAAGCTGTAAACACCAAATACAAGCCTGTGTATCGATTGCAAAAGTCTGAAAAATACGGTTCTACACTGAGGCCCCATCATTTGTTCTTTCTTTCTGTTCCGAAGAAATTCTGGTAATCCAGTGACAACCACAAGTCTTCAATTTGTGTGCGATAGTGTGGAGGAGGATGGTACCTTAAAGACACATATTTAATCCACAGGAAAAATTGAAGTTTATGAGGAAATGTAATTCTAAACAAGGTCATGCAAAATTTATGAAAAGTGGCTTCAGGTGCTGGAGAGAGAAGAAAAAATGCTGAACTATTTACCCTGATTCAGTGTTTCACGATCTGGACCAGCGGTGTTGAGAGTCCCACTTCCCAGCACACTGCAGCACCTTCTATGAAAAGTGTTCCTCAGTCACTGCTCACCATTTTGAAAACGAATTATATTTTTAAAATTTTATGTAAATCTGTGTATTTCTGATTTTATATATACATTTATAAATTACTACAGAGGAATTTTCAGCTGGTCTTTTACATATGTCATACCTGGGCACCGGTAATTCAAAACAGAGATGGAACATCTTTATTCAAATGAAAGTGTTACCAAAATCATGGAATGATGTTGCCAGCTATGACATTTCCAGCATAAAACATGGTTTTCTTTTGGAATTAAAGCAAAACTTCCCTAATATAATCACACTTGTGGGAATATTTGTCAGACAAAGTGCAAGCCAATTAGGAATTTCTTTATGATGATCCATTACAGTTCATTCTAAATCAGCTATAAATATTACCAAATAGTTCCATTTAAATTGTTATCTACCACTGTCAGTCCAGGTCTTTCACAGATTAATTTTATCAGAATAAAGAGCTGACAACATTGTTTTAAACTGAACTACAGAAGTCAGGGTTACAGTCTATAATTTCCAGTGTCCTCCCATGCCCTTAATATCTGCTGGATGAAAACTGTTACCTAATTCACTTGACAGTTTTATCCACTGTAACCCTTGAAGGTCATAAATGGGGCTTGGGTTCTTTTAAAGTGAACTAGACAAAACTGAATATCTAGCCTAGAAATCTTAAAAAAAAAAATGTATGTGGGCTTTATTAAACAATCAAACAAACAAGCAACAACAATAAAAAAAGTCCCCGATTTGTTAAAAATAATTGTGTGTTTCATATGTGTAGGAAGTATATGACTAGGGAAGTAACTGATGTAAGAGTACTGTTGTGTTCAACGCTAGTAGTAGTGGATAGATAAACTATCACTTTTTTCCACTTTTTGAGAAATGCCTGGTAGCTCAAGAGGGAAATGATCCATCACTATTGGCCTTTAAATTAACTTCAAAGTGCTCTTCAACCTTATATGCTCTACAAAATGCAGTAATTCCTAATAGTGACTTTCCTCAGTCACTGAATTGAGTGTGCTAACAAGAATAATTTTCTTTACTATCTTTCTGCTGAACTCTTCCAAAGACCGGTGTGCTGTGAGGTAGCTATGCTTCCATTCCCCTGAGAGTCTTGGTGCTGTGAGTGTTAATAGAGGAAGAGTACTAAATATTGGTAGGATCAGGACTGTCACTAATTTTAGCTGTGGTCTTTTTCTGTTGGGAAAGGTACACGCTGAGGTCTACCTGCTGTAGGACTCCCCTGTGCAATCCTTCAGCAGGAGCTGATGAGCCTCTTTGATTTCTTTGTAGATGCATCTTCAGCTTTGTCCAGAAGAATAAATTTTGTCCACCATGCCATCAGCTTTTCTGATTGGAAACAACTCTCCATTTCCTTTATTTTGGTTTTCTTTTGGAAGCCACGGCAATGTAAAGCAAGAAGAGTGCTGACACCAAATACATGCAGTAGGGCCAAGTGTTACGGCAAGAGACTCAACAGAAACTACTATTCTTTATTCTTCTCCTGCTACTTCTAGCCTTTTGTCCCCACATTCCTCATTTCTCAGCTAGAAAATACTTGGACATGAGCCCAAGCCACCAAGTAGATGAGTTGGTCTGTGACCAGAAGATTGAATGTCCAAGTTTGTAGGCAGAGTTGGTTTTTGACATTCACTAAATTTTCCTGAATTGTTGCCAGCACAGGTCTGATGAAAGGAGGAAGAGATAAAGCTCGGATAGGAACTAGTCATTCATCAGAGAATAGTGTTTTCACCCATATTGCTTGTGCATTATTAGTAACTGGATCAAAATAACAGCAGATAACTTTTCAGTCTGTCTGAAACCTTGGGTCTTCTGTACTGCCTTGTGCTCAACCTGCCTCCATAAATGTTGCATTTGCTGCCGTTTGGTGGCACAAATTAAGAGGAGTCTTGAAGCCTGTACTTCAGGATTCATTTTAGGAGATGTGGATTTTTTAGGCTGAAGAAGAAAATGTGTGCCATCTTCCTCATCTCTTCCCTGTACTGGGAGTCTGTCATCTCCTCAAGGATGGCATCAATGCACAAAAGCAGAAATATCAGACTTCTGATCAGAACAGGCTGGATACAAAAAGCTAGTGATTGTACAGGTACCAGTGAGGAGCAAGGAGGGCAGGTCAGCAGCAGATAGTTGTGAATTCTCATAAGAGGAAATATCTGGAATAACGTCCCTGCGATTATACTTTTGTTTTCATAGTGACTTGAAACACAATTAAGGAGTTAGTGCTTATTGTTCTTTTTCATAGGATTGGTTAGTCTCATTTACAGCTACCTATAAACAATAAATAATCCACAGTTCTACAGAGACATCTTTTACTGCTTGAGTAGTCACTTGACAACTTGTTAAGTGGGAGCTGAGGAAATAGGAGCTGAGACAACCTTACGGTCGTAACAGAAAATAATATGATTTAAAATAAGCTTATGAAAACCCGAGAAAAAGAAAAGCAGTATGTTTAATATCCTTCAAGTACAACTACAAGAAAAAGTTCTGCTCACTGTACTGGTCCAAGGGGTTCAGAGTAGAGTTATGGCAGTGTGATTGGGAAGCAGACACTTCAAATATAGCCTGTTGATTCAGGCTACCAAAAAATGAAAATATCCATAAATAAATAAATAAATAAATAATTTGTACTAGAGAAATGGTCTCTGGTTTACACTTTACTGCACTTAAGTATGACTCAGTCTTCAGATCTCTGAAACTGGTGATTTATTTCTATTGAGCCTTAGTGTAAAATCTCTATTACTAAAACACTAAAAGAAACTATTTTAATATGTGTATAAATGTAAATATAAATGCATATAAAGGAATACATTTCAACCTCAGTTTCTAGAAATTCAGTCTGTACTTGTGGAATAAGAGCTAAAAGTTGGCATAACATGTGGTGGTGTATTTCTGTAAAGTAGCATGTAATCCTGCTTTAGATGTAGTCTGGACTGCAAGTAGTAGACTGTTGAACTACTGGATATTAGAAACTCATTTTTCATTAGAAAGTATTGGGAAAACAACCAAAATTACTTTCTCGTGGGCTCAACCAAGATTTCCTCTACACTGAATACTCATTTTCTTCTGGGGATTAGATTCCCTGAGATGTTTCTTGTTAGAGCAATTATTGCCAGAGCCTGCCATCAATGTCTTAGTACCTGGAATGTTTTCACGGAAATAACTAGTCTTTCTATGTGGTAATTAATGTTTGACTAGCACAGCATTTGCAGCTGACTATCTTTATTTTGTTGATAGCTGAATCTACTGAACTATCTACCAGTTTATTCTCCAAATAGTTACAGTATAACCAGTTGAATTTACTTACACATTTCTGGGCAATAATTTTAATGTTTGAGTTGATCCCTCTTTATACAGTTTTGGTACAGCCAAATACACTAGCTGCAAAATTAAGCATATGTATATCTATGATAGGGAGATCTGTGTGTTCAATGTCAGGCATTTGTTGTTTACAACCAATTTGCTGAATGCAAGAATCAATATTTAATCAGAACCTTCAACAGCTTATTGTTTCAGAAATCATGATCCGAGTTCAGAAAATGCAATTTGAGGCCCTATATCACTTCATAAAGTAGAAAATACTGCATACAACCTGGCCTATCAAGTGTGACTTGAGTAATACATCCAGCTCCTTTTTCCTGCTTTCCAAGGAAATAGGAGAATCCGGCTGGACATCACTTCAGGTTTCAAGTATCAGTGTGCAGGATCAGCATCCCACAGTCTGTCTGGTGGCATTTGGCTGTCTGGGAAAGCTGTTGCAAAAAGAGGGGAGCTCCAGATTTGCTCCCAGCTTGGTCACTGGCTTCTGCTCTCCATATCACTCCCTCCATTCCCTGTGCCAATTCTTCCATGCCACTCAGGGTCACCACGCATCTGAAAATGCAGACATAAGGTGTAGGTGTTTTTCGCACCTCACATCTGTAAAACTGTGTATAATAATTCCCTGCAGGCTGCTTTTCTTTGCTAGGTAGTGCAAGCAGTGCTGGTTCCTATGCCCTGTTGTTGCCCTGTGCAAGAATGGGAGAACCTTATGTCTCCAGAGCTGCTGAAAAGCTCCCAGCAGAGAGGAGTACTTGCAGGGCTGCGATTGAAATTCCTCAGCTGTTGTGCTGGGTCTTTGCTGAAGGCTAAGCTGTGTTGGTTTCATCAAGAACTGCTTTACACTCATAAGCACTCAGTGATGTTTTCTGCTACGTGGAACATGTCAGGGATTTGTGCTTTGATTGGATTAGTGTCTGGTTGGTGGTTGCAGCATACAGGCAGGCCTAATTCTTTCAAAAACATCTCCTAAAAAAACATTGTCAGGAATTGGACCAAATGAGACACAGATCTTAAAATGCTGGGTGAAAGAAAGGTCAGAGTAGTCTGAAATCTGAATGATCAGTATTTAACATCCAGCTGTGATCTCTATTGTTGTGCAACTTCTCAGTAAAGAAGTTTGGTTTTAGACATCTGTGCATTACAGTGGAAGAATTTACTCATATGCAGTACATAGATACAGGTACTGATAGCTGAAGGTTTGTTGGGTTTTTTGGGGATGTTTTTAAGGTGGATTTGCAAAACTTGGGGGGAATGAGGGATGATCCTTTTGCTGTGCCCCTGCGCAAGCCTGGGGGCCTGTGCATGTCTGTTGCACCAGCTGCAGCGCTGCTGGGGTAGAGGGAAGTGAGACAGTGTGTTAGCAGTGGAGAATGAAATAGGGATGTGGCAAGGGGAGCAAGAACAGCTGTGAGGGCTGAGATGCTGTAGAAGAAAGATGAGGAATTTAAAAAATAAAAAAAATGAGGAAAGGGACAAGGATGGGAGGGATGAACACACTTAACCAGGCCAGGTGGTCAGAAGAGAAGAAGGTGATTTCCAGTGTGAGATTTTTGAAGAAATATTGAAGTTAAGTTATCAAGCCCAGATGTGGAAAGCTGATCTGATAGATTGCTGTCACTTTGAGCCCTGTGTTATGTCCTTTTGTCTCTCTCCTTTTTCCCATGGATTCCCTGTCTATCTGTCATGTGTTACTGCTGCTTGTGACTGTTCTGGTGCTCACTGGTCCCCTCTATGACTGGTCATAATAATGGAAATAGTCTGGAATGGGGTTGAGGAGTGTGAGAATGAAGAAATAGGTAGGGATGGGAGCAATGCTTTTCTCCTTTTGGTGACGGTGAGCCATGTGGTAGACGTAGCCACTTGTAGAGATGCAGCTTGAATCTAATTCATGCTCCAAAATAATTTGTTGGAAAGCTGAGTCTCACGCTTTTCTATTCAAGGTTTAACATGAAAGTAATGTGAAAACACATCATGAGAAATCACAGACCTTGACACTGCTACAGTATTTGCAAATGCAGAGTCTGTTGTAGGGAAGAGTGCTTTCTTGTGAAATGGTGCTGATAGCTGCTCAGCAGAATTCACAAAGGCAAGGCATTGATGTTGTGGAAGGAGTACCTTTCTATTTTTCTCTTCACTTTCCTCCCTGAAATTCCTGCCACCAGTAAACCCAGTGAATGCTTTTCGGCTTATTCAGATGAAGCTTCTAAATCATTTGCCGGGTGCTTTTCCCTGGCAATTATAAGTACGTGGGTCTATACAAGAGCTTTGCCAGACATAACTACTCTTTTGCTGAGCTTGGAACAAACCATTTTTCTGTATGTGTGTGATTTACAAGTTCGAATTACTTGAGATTCTCCTTAGGATTTTTCTTCAAAGCTTTCATGGTTTCAATCATAGACAATAAATTGGCTCCTGCTCATTCAAACCCCAAGACAAATCTTCCAAACATGTTTTCAGTTCTCAGTGAATTTGTATGTGCGTATCTGTGATGTACCCATCATACACCTCCAGAGTGTAACAAGTGTTCTGTTTAAGAGTAAAATTGTCTGGGACATCATATTTTCAGCAATTTGTAGGCAAATTCACTTGAGAGCCATCACAGAAAGACTGTTTGCTTCTATTATGGTATGTTAGCAGAGGGATACATCCCTCCTGGAACTGGATCCAGGTGAGCCAGTAAAAGCTTGTGTTTATGATGCCACTGTGCAGTACAGAAGGACCAGAGGAATGAGTTCCTTGTCGTTTGTCTGTCTCAACCACGACAGTTCCTTGTCTGTGGAGTCAGGCAGACAAGAACTTATTAAAAAATTGAAGCTAAGCACATGAATTGCTTTACTGTGTGTGGCTTGCCTGTTTCTGTCCTTACTCTTGCACACACCTCTTAACAGTTGTGACTCTCAGTTTTTTTCCACCTGTACTATCTGCTTCCTGTAGATTAAAAAAAAACAACCCACAACAATTCCTTAAGCACTGTTGTGAGCTCAAGGGGGAAAAAGTCGGTAAGATGGGATATAGACAGGTGGATTGTACATGTCTGTAGAAATGGTCTCATTTGAGGTGATGTTGAAGGACAGTTTCAGCTGACTAATGCTGGTGATTAATTAACTGTCAATATGTTTCTGCTTGCTATTCAATATTACCTCCTCTTCTTCCATTTCTGTTAGTGGAGTTGAGGTCTGAGCTTCTTTTTATGTAATGTTCTGTTGCACTGGATTAAAGCAAGAATGCCTATCTTCATCCATGCAGAATATGAACTTAAAATGGCTGAACAGAGCATGAAAAAATAATAATTGAGTAACTTCTGATTTCAGCTGAGAAAAGAACAGAAAACTACTATCAGGACATACAGGATCACCACCTTTTGTGTTTAAATCCACTTTCCACCATGACAGAAAATTCCCTCTAAAACTAAGGAAGATGGACAATGGAATCAATTTTCTGCGTCTGTTATGGTGACTTTTTCCTCAGTGTATTGAGGCATGTCTCAGTTGTCAGGTCTGTTTGTTGGATTCTGGGACAGGTTCTGATCTGAACAGAACTACTGACTATCTGAAGCCAGTGAAATTAAACATTCTGTGAGCTTTGAACAAAAGTGCAAATGTTATAAATATTTGTACCTGAGCCAACCAAATTGTCATGAATTTGGAGGCCCTATGCCATTGATATGCTAGAAAAAAAAAGCTCTCAGGGACACTGTGAGATTTATCCTCCTGATAGCAAAGCTTTGGGATACAGCTTTGCACAGCTCAGGTTATTTGCATACAGAATAACATTTTTGGGCTTATAAGTCTCTACAATTATGTCAAAAAAAGCATGTTAAAATCAAACATGAAAACCTAGGATAAATGTCTCTCATACAGTTCTTCTTTCAGCTGAGTCACTTTCCCAAATGCAGCATTAAGGGACAAATCCAAATATTTCCTCAGCGTCCTAAGAGCAGTCTTTAACAGTAGAATTGGTAATTTTGTTACAGAAACCAAAGAGAAGCCTGGATCCATTGTTTGTATAGGACAGAAATACAATGCTGTTTTGTCCTGGTTTTGTAAAGCATACATGTCTTTTGAGGTAATGTCTAAGAAAAAGGTAGGGCCTATTCTGCCACTAGAGGAGAATTCCTACAGCTTTCCAGCACTTTCATCTTCTACTGCTTTCCCAGTAGAATTAAGAATATACTCTAGAATTAAGTAGACAGTGTAATTGAGATTCTAAAAACCTGTAAAAAAATTACCAGTTTTTACATAAGTTTTAAATTCCTGGGCTGATATTCAGAGAAACCAAGTGTGATATCTTTTAAAATGCAGTATGGCATGGTATTTTCTACAGTGACATCAGGGTTATATTTAACCCTTTTCCTTAGCCCCTTATCTTGGCACATAGTGCAGGAACCTAACCTTCCTTCACTTACCCCTACTGGAGATGTGAGCACATAAGCTAAATATCTCTTCCTTTAACTGCTTGTTTTCTCCTTGTCTGCACCTGAAACACAAAGGAATCTAGCAAAGAATAGGGGTTCCTGTTATGGTTTAATCCCAACCAACAAGGGTCACCCAGCTGCTCAGTTGCTCCCCTTCAAGTAGGACAGGGGAAAAAATTGAAAGGAAGGACAGAAAAAAAGCTAGTGTTTTGAGAGAACAGTTTAATAGGACAGCAAGGGAGAGAAAATAATACTAATACTAATACTAATACTACTACTAATAATAATAATAATAGACTGTGCAAAACAAGTGATGCACGGTGCAATTGCTCATTGCCCATGACATCAATAAGCTGTCAGCTCTTGAGCAGCACTATTCGCTTCCCAGTCAGTTCCAGTTCATACACTGAGCATGATGTAATATGGTAAGGAATATCTTTTTGGACAGTTTGGGTGAGCTGTCATGGCTTTGCTCCCTCCCAGCTTCTTGTGCACGTGCAGCCTTCTTGCTGAAGTCCTTGACTTGGTGTAGACGCTGCTTGGCAACAACCAAAACATCAGCATATTACCTGCATTCTTCTCATACTAAATCCAAAGCACAGCATTATACCAGCTGCTAGGAAGAAGGGTAACTCTACCACAGCTGAAAGTAGGACAACTCCCAATGACAGAAATTTTCCACCAACATACTCTTGGGGAACAGCATCATTTTAGGATGGAATTGTCATGTCACACTCCTAACTGCTCTAATGCTTCTGTTAAATTCCTTTAAGTAAGGAATTTATATTGCAATATGAGAATAAGGGGCTGTTTTTCCTCGTGTAAACAGAATAGGTAACTCACAGTAGCAACCCATCTCCAGTTTAGGTCACCCACCATTTCCAGCAGACTGGTAGGGAGGAGTTTTCCATCAGAAGTTTTGCTTCAGATTAGACAGAATGGAGAGCCGAATCTGAGCCTTGAACTTATTGGGAATGATTGCTTGATCTGCATCCAAACATTTGTAGAAGTAAATCATAGTTGATTTTAATTTTAAAGTCCATTATTCTAAAAACACTAAATGTGGTAGCTGTCATTTTGTATATGCATCTCTGACAGTTTTTCAAATGGTTTGGTTTTAACAACAGCGGTATATTTACTGAAGTGGAATTCATTACTGCATTGAAAAAATAAAAAATCTCCCAAGTTATCGAAGGAAAAAAATGTTAATCACCTGAAAAGTATATTTTTCACCCACTGCCAAAAGGCAGTCAACATGTTTTAAAATTAAGGATGAAGGTGGCTAAATGGCTTGGATATGATCAACCTCTATCTGACCTACTTTTTCTAGAGTAATTTTTACTCTAAACTAATCTTTGCAATGTCAGTTCCTCAACGTTATCAGTGTCATTAATGCATCCTTACCAACAGCAGCGTGATCAAAGATTTTGCCCATGATATTGTTTCTCAGGGTTACCAATGCCTCATTGTCTGAAACACTCTGATAACTGAACCTACCCAAAAACCCTCCCTGTAAGCCAGCTCAGTCCAGTTCCAGCACTGGACCTTGACACACAGTATGGAGTGACAATATAATTGTATATTTAGTTAGACCAGAGGTTATAGTAAACTAGACAGATTTAAATCAGATTTTGCCATTTTTACTTCATTCCCAAGTTTGTTTGGTGAAACTATGGGGAAGAAAACCATGGCCTCTTTGCAACTAGCTCCTCTCTGCCATATTCTGTATTTTAAAAATGTGTCCTATGATTCAAAACTCTACTTTCAAACCAGGATTTCTTCATTTGCCACTTATTTTGAACGTCTTTGCAGCTAACATTAATCCTCAGTTTTCTCATGATCAGTATAAATAAATACACTGAGTCAGTCTGTTAATCTAAAAATCTTAGTTTTTTCTTCTGCATTTGTTTATTCTGCTTTGTGTTTTTTTCCAGACAGTTTACAAGCAAGTATCTGTAAACTAATTGGTTTGAGAAACTCATCTGAACCAAGGGGTCATGGTAGCATTCATCCATAAAAATATGGTATACATATTTTCACCTGTCTTGCTAAATGAGACTCAGAAAGGCTATTTCAGCAAGAGGGCTTTAGCTATTAGCAAGAGCAGCACATGTGACTTGAAAGAGATTGTATATCTTTCACTGTAAAGTACATTTTAGATAGAGTATCTTAGCTGGTGGCACTTCGATGTGGAAATCTGTACTGTGACATCCTTTCAGATTACTGCACTAACTTCTGAGACAATTATTTTTGAATGAAAACTCTGTGTGAGAACCTAATGAGGTTAGGCTTTACAGCTCAGCTTCCTAGCAAATGAAATATTATTGTTGGACCTCTGTCTGCTTTATTGAGAATTTCACTATTGAGGTTTCCAGAGAACACTGAGACTTTTAAATTCAACAGAAATTGCAGGATTTACCTAGTTTTTAAAGGCCAAGAATAATAAACAAAACCTTCAATCAACAAGGAATTCCACTGCAGCACTAGTCATTGCAGCTGATGACATAAAACACGAAGCACAGATCTTTGAACAGTTTAGTGTGAAGCTCTTGAAGCTGTATTTTAGACTAGCTGCCCCAGCATATTCCTGTTTGCTTTTAATCATAAAAAGCTATTGGACTACAAAGAAATTTTGCTGTTAGTAGGGCTGAGGGGGACTGGGAGAAAAGATCTGACTGAGAAGTACTGACAGATTATTTTAGCACTTTTTTTCATAATTGAACATAAAAAAATAATCAAAATCTAATCTGCTCGTGATAAAAGGCTAATTTCAGTTTGTTTCATCTTTCTGAAATAAAAATTTTCAAAATCCGGCATATTTCAAAATTGGGCCTATTTATTTTTTAAAATTTTGAAGACAAAAGTGATTTGAAATCGTGACATTATCTTACAAAACAATCTGTAAAAAATAGCATGTAAAGGTTTGAAACTACAGCAAAACTCTGTACTAACCCAAAACAATCCTTGAGCATGCCTTTCTGTTGCTATTGTTGATATTTGAAGTATTCACTGATTCAAAGAGAGAAAATGTGCAAAACCTGAATTCGTTCTCTTGAGGGAAAAACTAATCTCTGAAGTATATTGTATATATATATATTCTTTGACTAGAAACATTATTCTTCATATTAAAATAACACTGACACTATGACAATTTGTTTTTTCTCTTCTAGTGACAAATTATATTGATTAGGAAAACAAGCCAAGATTAAAGAAAAATTGATTAATAAGAGGATATTCAATTAATAGTAAAGTATCAATAATTTTAGAAAAAATATTATCTTTATTTAAAACAATATGTATACTGATATTGAAGACCTGTTAAGACAGTGTCTTTTGGTAAAACATTCAGTTTTTCTTCTTTTAATGCATCACTGTATTTATAGTTCTCATCCCTTGTATGCACAGGGTAGTAGGATTATTTTTTTTTCCCTGACAAATCAACAGCAGAAGTAGGAAGCATCAACTTTCCATGAAGAAACTGAGAAATGCAAATATTACCTTTGTATTTGCTAGCATATATTCTTTGTTTGCATTCTCTATCTAGTGTTGAATGAGAAGCAGAATACTCTGTTGCCTGAGCAAAATTCTGGGAACATAGCAAATGTTGTTCAACAGACATGTTAATACCTATTTTTATTTTCCTTGTAGTCATCATTAACAGCTAACAAATTTCTAAGACAAAATATGTAGCTTTTACACTTCTAGTATCATTTAGTACATAATACCTCATGCTTATTTACTAGTCTTTTGTAATTTAAAATGGCTAAAATTATGTCCCAGGGGATTGTTTGAATCAAGAAAGTAGGCTGGGCGTTGTACTACTACTGTAGGCTGGGCACTAGTACTAATTAGTGGTACTAATGTGGTGGTACATTACTGGGGTAGGGTGGGATGCAACTGTCAGCACCTTGGTACTACCCTAGGTGTGTACGTGGGAACAGGCACAGTGGGGCACAAAAGGTGCTAAGGAGCCATCAACTGCCCCATTGAAGGCTCCAGATCTCAGGGGGATGTGCAACTACCACAATGCACTTATATCTATTTACGTAGACATGCACATACAATTCAAAAGCTGATGCAACTACTGAACATTGGTGACATTTTCTGTTGTTGAGATTTATTTTTTCATGATGTATGAATTTGAATACAGGTTTTTTGGAAAAAAAAAAAAACTAATCAAAAAACAAAAAAGAAAAATGTGGCACTCTGAAGAATCTAAAGGACAGACACAGAATCATAGAATCATAGAATGATAGAATCATAGAACCACAGAATCATAGAACCATAAAACCATAGAATCATTTAGGTTGAAAGAGACCCTCAGGATCATCAAGTCCAACCATAACTGAACTCTAGCACTAAACCATGTCTCTAAGAACCTTGTCTAAACACCTTTTAAACACCTCCAGGAATGGTGACTCCACCACTTCCCTGGGCACACCTATTCCAGTGCTTCACAAACCTCTCCAAGTAGACTTTGTTCCTAATATCCAATCTAAACCTCCTCTGACACAAATTGAGGCCATTTCCTCTTGTCCTATCACTTGTTACTTGGGAGAAGAGACCAACACCCTCCATGCTACAACCTCCTTTCAGGTAGTTGTAGACAGTGATAAGGTCTCCACTTAGCCTCCTTTTCTCCAGGCTAAACGGCCCCAGCTCCCTCAACCACTCCTCATCAGACTGGTGCTCCACACCCCTCAGCAGCTTTGTTGCCCTCCTGTTGCCACAACAGGTATCCAAGTAGTGGCCACAAGAGGATCAAGAAGCTGGAGAGGGATTTACTGAGACGTGGAGGGTCTGAACCTCCTCACTGAGACAGCAGGAAACACATGGTGACTCCTAGCTCAGCTCTTTAGCTGGGGAGGGATGCAGGGTGTCTTGATAAGGACTGCAGTTTATGGCACTGTGTAGACAACCAAGGTAGTTTCACTTTATGGGGCTCAGCTGTCACAGTGATGTTATCCCTATAAATACATGGACAGATGCTGCTGCATTATTGAACAAAACATCTGTCTGGAGGCTCATATTCCACTTGTCTAGTCAGTGAAAATGTCACACCTGTGTAAGGTGTTTGCAGATGCAGTAGCTATATGGCTTTATAGTGATCTCCTCTTTAATGAAGATGGATGCTGATAGCTAACAGCAGATGCTGGGAAAACTTTCAACAACTGAAACTGAATTCATTTCAGTGATGATAGAGCACCACTCTTAGCAATGGTGCCTGGCAAAAGAACAAAAGGCAATGGGTATGAACAGAATTACAGGAAATTCTATTTAAGCAGAAAATTTTTTTTACAGTGAGAGGGATGAAACATGGGAAAGGATTTCCCAGAGAAGCTGTGAAGTCTCCATCATTGGAGACTCAATGATCTTAAGGGTCTCTTCCAACTAAAACGACCTATGATTCTATGACTACCACCAGGGAGTGAGATTTGAGACCTACTGAGACTCTCCAAGTTTGTAGCAACATAAAATGGCTGAGGCATTTCTACATGACTTATGCAACTCTTGTACCCTGCCTACAGTGCTCAGAAATGAATGCAGAGTAAAGACCAAAAAAATAATTCAAGCTTATGTGATACCAGCCGGGTAAACCCAGCAGATCTCTACCTGACATTTTTTATCTTCTCTGCAATTTTGTTTACCATTTCTTGTAAAAATTAAAGGATTGTATCAAGTCACAAACTATGAGATGTGAACCTTAATATACTTTATGAAGTTCAGTGCCAAGTAGATGCTGAAGAAATCTGAGGAAGGTGCTAGACACTCTAATGTCAGCTTCTCAGACTGATTCTGCATTACTGGGAGGACTCCCTGCCAAGACAGAATGTGTAGCACAAATCTCATGTGTGCACACATCTGAGGACAATGCTATTAAGAAAACTTAAAAGCAGCGCAAACTACAGATTTTACATTTTGTTGTGTAACAGAAATAAATCCTTCGGTTTAAAGCTCATTCTTTTATCTTCTAAATTACTTTGAGACTGCCTTGGACTTTAAGGGTTATTTGGAAGAGGAAGGCCACTTTTACAGGGTGTTTCAAAAAGATGGACCCAGTTTCAAAGCAGTAGTGATTTCAAATTGGGGCCATTTTTTGAAACACCCTGTAGATTGTGGTAAATTTGCCGTCTTGAGGCAAGTGGACAGCAAAAGTAAAACAGGTTTTGGATATTTATTTTTCTCCCCTCTTCTTCACAAAGGACCAATATTTTTGAATGATATTTTAATTCTTACATTTTGATTAATAAAAAACTCCTGTCACCACATATGGAATAGGACATTTACCTTTCTAATTCGAAGAAGCCAAATATCTTTGTAAAAACTTTGGCCAGTGCTGCCAAAACACGTTAACTCTTTCATATTGGCCACTGATGAGATTGCCTCTGCAGCTAAAAATGCTGCTTTACTGCGAAAGTCAGCAGGTAATCAATAAGAAAAAATGGAATGTTCCCTTAGCGTAAGCAGTGCGCATAGAATGTGTACTCTGAAGTATAGAGTGCACAATATAAAGCCCATGTTCCTTTCTGTCTCTTCTTCTTTTCATTCAATATGTGAAAGAGCTTGTGATTGGCTTGTTGTCAATACAGGCATGCACTGAGCAGGAATTGAGAACTTCAAATGTTTTATCTCATTCTCTTTTCAGTAGCAAGTGAGAACTAGTTACTTCTATAAGAATTAAGGAATTAATAGCACGTTTTATTAGCCCTGCCTCTTCTGTTGGCCCTCTTATTTAACTTTCATCTGTTTGGTACCATTTCTTTATATTTCAGAGAGAATTTCAGGGCTGAATTTTGTCCTGTTGAAAGAAAAGAACATCATGACTGTCAAGAAAATTAAATGGAGTACGTGTTTTTGCAAAGAAATGCCCAGTACTGTTATGACTCTGTGTTTCCTCTCTACATCCACTATAGGCAGCCAATACATGTCAGGAAACCTTTCAGTGCTGGTAAAAATTTCAAGTCAGTGATAAAAATGTCTCTTGAACAAACAACAATTATCAAATATTAAAAATATTGTCTCATATATTACAGCATATTAAAACATAAACCCGAGTTACCTGTAATGTTTACCATCTTTACTTCTGCTCACCATCTGTGGTTCTACATCACCAAGCAAGATTCATTAAACTTTGAAGATACACTGTGCTTCAGGTAGGCACAATAGATATTTCCCATGAGTACAGAAATTTCCCCTTCACAGAACTGCAGAGTCAAAGAATGGCTAGGGTTGGAAGGGACATCTGAAGACCATCTAGTCCAACCCACCTGCTAAAGCAGGTACACCTAGACTAGATCGCACAGGAATGTGTCCAGATAGGTCTTGAATGTCTCCAGAAAAGGAGATTCCACAACCTCTCCGGTCAGCCTGTTCCAGTGCTCTGTCACCCTCAAAGAAAAGAAGTTTCTCCTCATGTTTAGATGGAACATTCTGTGCTTCAGCCTGTGCGCATTGCCCCTCATTGTATCCTTGGGCACCACTGGAAAGAGTCTGGTCCCATCCCCTTGACACCCACCCTTGAGATATTTGTAAGCATTGATAAGATCCCCTCTCAGCCTTCTCCAGGCTGAACAGACCCAGGTCTCTCAGTTTCTCCTCAAAAGAAAGGTGTTCTAGGCCCCTCATCATCTTTGTAGCTCACTGCTGGATTCTCTCAACTAATTCCTTCTTCTTCTTAAACTGGGGAGCCCAGAACTGGATGCAGTACTCCAGATGCAACCTCCCCAGAGCGGAGTAGAGGGGGAGGATCACCTCCCTTGACCTGCTGGTCACACTTTTCCTAATGCAACCCAGTATACCATTGACCTTCTTGGCCACAAGGATCAGCCTCTTGTCAACCAGAACTCCCACATCCTTCTCCACAATGCTGCTTTCTAGCAGGTTCACCCCTAACCTGTACTGGTGCGTGGGGTTATTCCTCTCCAGGTGCAGGACACTACGCTTGCCCTTGTTGAATTTCATCAGGTTCTTCTCTGCCCAGTCCTCCAGCCTGTCCAGGTCTCTCTGGATGACTGCACAGCCTTCTGGTGTGTCAACCCTTCCTTTCAGTTTGGTATCATGAGCAAACTTGCTGAGGCTGCACTCAGTCTCTTCATATAGGTCACTGATGAACAGGTTGAATATGACTGGACCTAATACTGATCCTGGTAGAACTTCACTAACCACAGGCCTCCAACCAGACTCTGTACTATCAATCACCATCCTCTGATCTCTGCCATCTAGCCAGTTCATGATCCATCTCACTGTGCATTCATCCAGCCTCCACTTCCTGAGTTTGCTTATGAGGATGTTGTGAGAGACAGTGCCAAAACCCTTGCTGAAGTCAGGGTAGACAACATCCACATCTCTTCCCTCATCTACCCAGACAGTCATATCATCATAGAAGGCTATCAGGTTGGTCAAACATGATTTCCCTCTGCTGAATAACTTGTTCCATCACCTTTACAGGGAGGAAGGTGAGGCTGACTGGCCCATAGTTTCCTGGGTCATCCTTCTTGCCCTTTTTGAAGACTAGAGTGATACTGGTTTTCTTCCAGTCCTCAGGCACCTCTTCATGGGAGGGATTGCAAGACACGTGCCTGTTCTCCTTTCAAGCCTCCAGTGTAATATTTGGGGACAAGATTTCACGAAGCCTATTTTGATCCTGTGTCCATGCTATATTTATTGGTGCTGTCCAAGTAAGAAGGGCCAAGAGACTTCTGATGGGGTCAAGACTCTCAGAAAAAAAAAAAATCTTTGTCTCTAAATCGGAGACACATGGATTCAATTGATGGACAACTTGGTGGATGTGGCTTTGACTTGATGGTGACACTCAAAGAATTGCAGTGAATGGTTCATGTCCAAGTGGAGACCAGGGATGAGTGGTGTCCCTCAGGAGTCAGCATTGGGATTGGCAGTTTTCAAAAGCTTCGTCCATGACATGGACAGTAGGACAAAGGGCACCATCAACAAGTTTGTCAACACCAAGCTGGATAGTGTGGTCAACAAACTGGATGAAAGAGATGCTATCCAGAGGGACCTTGGCAGGCTTGAGACATGGGTCTGTGTGAATGTCCTGAAGCTCAACAAGGCCAAGTGTAAGGTTCTGCACATAGGTCTGGGAAATCCCAAACACAAATACAGACTGTGTGGAGAATGAATTGAGAGCAGCTGTAAGGAGAAGGACTTGGTGGTGTTGACTGATGAGAATTTCAGCATGACCTGGTAATGTGCACCCACAGCCCAGAAAGCCAACTGTATCCTGGGCTGCATCAAAAGAAATGTGCCCAGCAGGTTTAGGGAGATCATTCTGCCCCTTATCTCCAGTGTCACAAGATCCCATCTGGAGTGCTGCATTCAGCTCTGGGTTTCTCAACATAAGGGGGGTGTGGGACCACTGGACTGAGTTCAGAGGAGGTCCATGATGATGATTAGAGGGCTGGAGCACCTCTCCTGTGAAGACAGGCTGAGCTGGGTTTATTCAGCCTGGAGAAGAGAATGGCTCTGGAGAGACCTTACAGCATCCTTCCAGTACCTGAAGGGGACCCACAAGAAATATGGAGAGGGACTTTTTACAAGGACATGTAGTGGTAGGGCAAGGTGCTTTAGACTGGAAGAAGGTATAGGTTTAAATTAGATACAAGGAATAAATTCTTCACCATGACGGAGGTGAGACACTGGAAGAGGTTGCCCAGAGAAGCTGTGGATGCCTCATCCCTGTAAGTGTTCAAGGCCAGGCTGGATGGGGCGTTGAGCAACCTAGTCTAGTGGAAGATGTCACTGCCCGTGCCAGTGGGGTTGGTACTAGATGATCTTTAAGGTCCCTTCCAACCCAAAACATTCTGTGATTCTATGAAATCAGGACGACCAAAAATGTATCTTCTAGATAGATTTTTATAAGATAAAAATAAATATAGCTCCCTGTATGAATTTGAAAAATAAAGACATGAATTTATTTCAATATGTTTTGTTTGTTTTGTTGTACTGTAGAATTAAAATTTTATGTAGAAAGGGACTAAGCCTTAACTTTTCCAGATTTTAAGGAAAAGCTACATGTAGAATAGATGCTAGTGAATACATCTATGACAATTAGTGTTTGTAACACTCATGTTCTTACAGCCATACCCTAGATTCTAGAAGTGGTTGTCTAGTTAAAAGAATTGACATATGTAACAGAGTGACAGTTCAGACCACATGCAAATATGAATACTTGCAGCCTTACCTTCAGTAGCATTGCATTGCATTGCATCGTGCAAAAAAATTATTCTTGTGTGATTGCAGTGGTCTATACTCTCTCTTTCTCCTACACTGTAGTGTTAGCATTGATAAAAGCAACTGGAATTTTGTGTACAGTTGTTACTTTGAACCAGCTTATTTTCTGCAAATGATTCCTATAGGATGCTTGCTGCCATCTCAACAGTCATGCTGTTGAAATGTTTGTCTTGAAAGAGAGTCAAGCTCAGCCTTTTAAAGGGACTGCTTTATTTAGTAACATGCTCTTTTTTCTGTTTTCTTTTGCAAACCATTCCTTCACTTACTCTGTGAAACCCATTCCATTTTCTAAGCTTATATATATTTTAAATGCTACTCTCATCTCAAAGACATATACTGTCAATGGCCACGGTTTACCTCACATCAAACAAGCATCAAATGTCCCTACGTAAGGTCATGTCCTCTCGCTTTGCAGGAATTAGTGCAGATGCACAGAAATAAGATGTACCAAATCGTCATGGCCCCAGGCAATATGGAAGAAGCCTTAGCGGACCACATCTGAAACTGCTTTAACCAATCACCACATCTTGGGCTGTAAGGAAGATATGTCATTTTACACTGGCTAGGGATTCACTTCAGAATGAGATGCAGTTGGGGTTTCTGTTTAAAGTGGGTAATTTATCCATCCATAATATGTATAGCTGTATCAACAACAGGTAATTAATATTTACAAAATGATGAGGCTACTTAGAGGATTACCTTTCTATTTAATCTTGTTTTGTTGCTTGGTTTGTTTGTCTCAGATGACTTGTTAGTTTACAGACAGGCATGTAACGTTTGACTTTGTCTCTCTCCTCAATATCTCTACACTATGCAATGCAGTGCCATGCATGGATATTTGACCTAGCTGTGAGCAAGGTTTCTTAGGTGCTGGCAGCAGCACGACCATGCTCTAATGCATGATCTGAGTTTCCTCTGAGTGGAAAATTCGCCCCCTGGGATTGCTCCACTGAGTCACCAATATGTCTCTCAGGACTGAGGCTAGTTGCTGTACAGCTCTGTCATACTTTTGACCTATGCTCATATCAGGTGCTGTAAAATCATGAGAAGCATCTGTTTATTCTTTGTATGTCTTGCAGGCAGTAAGAGAAACTCACGTCACTGAAGTTTTAGATTAGCATGAAATAGTAGAATTTTTTTTTTTTTTTTTTACATTAGAAACATCAACTGCCATCCATTTTGTGTGTATGTGTCATAGCAGTTGTGACCCTATTACTGGTGAAATTTCAGACTGGCATTAATTTAATAAAGCAATTCATGGAGAACATCTGGCCTCTTCTTGTCTGTTGCAACCCGTTCTGACCCAAGAGCATTGCCCTGGTGGGTAGTGAACAAGTACAAGGGAAAATAAACCATACCATCTGCCTCCCTTTGTGTTTGTCCTTAATACGTTTTCATGTTATTTAGTCACTAAGCAGAGTCAAGAGCTTCCGCATGGTCAAAAACATACAAAAAGATAGATTTTACTTACGGCACAGTTTCCGTAGACACGATCCTATAAACTGCGGAGTAGTCTTGACACACAGAGCAACATGGTCTCGATGAAAACACTATATCACAGCCTTCAGTCTGGCTGGGAACTCAGAGACTTATTTTGAATAGCTCCATGACATTATGAAAATGGCAGAGATATCCGGTGGGATTCTGTAACGGTTGCTCTGACTCTGCTGGCATTCAGTGATTTTGTTAATGCTCGGATGCTAATAGAGAGTACAAAGAGCCAGAAAGGGTCTACTGGTCTGTTAGCTGAAAGGTTCTTGAAATTACATGATGTGGATAAACTGGACAAATAGTCTGAGAAAGATAACTTAGCATTTCACATGTATAAATAGGGTCCTGGCTTTGTCAGGGATAAATGACTGTGCAGGTCTAGGACATAGTATTGTCACTGTCACTGCCTACGGGTTCAGGGGGCTCTGGATCATAAACTGAATGTGAGGCGGCACTGTTGTCTTGCAGGACAAACATCATCCTGGAAAACAGAATGAAGAACAATTTGAGATAAGCAATATATTCTTGTCCTGTGCAAGATGTGTAAAGCATTAGTCTAGCCTCACTCTGAGGGAGACTTGGACTACCTGAAAGCATTTCAGTAGGACACAACTCCTAGACATTCAGAAAATATTTCCTACAGAAAAAAACCTTAAAGATTCAAGGTTGTTTAGACTAAAGAAGAAATGGTAGAGGAGATGTATGTGAAAGAAGTCTCAATTTTGTAAGAGAAATAGTGGAATTTTGTTTCAGTAATGAAGACTCAGACAAAGTACTAGTAAAAACTTCATAACTAGAAAGAAGGCCAACCTCTGTATAGTCTCTCTGGGGAGATTAACAATGATTTTTCTGTGTAAGTCTTCACAGACACAATAGACAAGTAAATGCTGAGACATACATCTATATGGCTGGACTTACCTCGCTCGTATGAATGAACCAGAAAACCTCTTCTAGGGATCCTTCTAGCTTAACATTGCTGGATATTGACAGCAAAACAGCCTTTACATATAAACCAAGAATGGGTCCTTTATTAAACAAGTATAGCTGTTAGGGTAAATATAAAGGCGCAGAGATCTGTATTAGCCCTTCTTTTTCTTTGCTTTTCCTCCATTAACTGTTTTACTGTTAAGGTACTAGTTTAATAAAATATAATTTTACTGTTACTAAACAGTTCTATATCAAATTGTGCATGTCTTACAATCCTTGTACTTGGCCATCAGCTTACTACATTTATTTTTATCATGACCTGTAAGAGAATTATTCTTCCCAGAAAAATAAGACTGAGAAGATCATGCTTTAAACTAATACAAAGCAAAGTCAGGGTAATCTTGGTAGTAAATTTTAGGTGCTTAAAAATTATCAAAGAGAAGCAGTGACCCTTTTGTGAGTTTGGGAAAAAAGGTAGGACAAGACTTCAGTGTATACATTGCCTCAATGAATATTTTCTGATAAAATAATAATAGTGATTATAAAATAATGCAACTTTATAATCTGGCTATCACTTGAGTTCCTGGGATCAGCTGCCTGAAGCCAGCTCGACCGGAGTGCGAGCGAAATCTCGACGCTACAGAGGTGGGTGAGGGTAAAGAAAGGGGTTTCAGGTCGCGTTTTCGTTTTCGATTTCGCTACCCGGAAGCCCCCGGCAGCCGTTGCGGAGGCGGCTGACGTGGCGTGGGCGTTACCACGGTGACGGTGGTTACGCCCCCTCCACTTTGCCTTGAAAAAGCCTGTGGGAGGGCAGCGACGCGTTGCTGCCCACCAGGTGCTGGGAGGTGAGCCAGCCTGTGAGGCAGGAGGGTGCTACCCACGCTCTGCCGCAGCAACGACGGTGGTAGCTCGTGCAGTGGGGTGCAGAGGTTCTGTTTCCCCCTTGCTGTTAGACCTCTCACCTGTTGCTGGTGACACAGACTGGGGCGTGGCAGTGCAGGTAGGCTGGACACAACCAGCTCTTTTAGGTGAGTTTGTTGGGGGTTTCATTTCGTTTGGGTGGTCTTTTTTGTTTGTTTGTTTGTTTTTAAATAAAGGCAGTAATGGTTTCTAGAAAAAGGAAAGCTGTTGCTGCTGCTGATACAAAGAGTGTGTCTACACAGGAGGTGTCTACACAGACACTACCCTCCAAGAAGGATGCAGCCACCCAGGTTTCTGGCTGTGCAGAGTGTCTGTGCCTGGCATTGGCACCAGAGGATGGTGTGGGAGGCACCTGTGTACGATGCGAGCAGGTCAATGACTTACTGTGCCTAGTGGCAGAGCTCAAGGAAGAGGTGGAGAGACTAAGGAGCATTAGGGAAAGTGAAGTGGAAATTGACTGGTGGAGTCAAACCCTCTTGGCTCCTAAGGGTGTGCAACCAGAGATGGTGAAGCCCCATCCTTCCTGCCATAAGGCGGATGGAGCAGAACTAGCTGATGAGGGGGAATGGAAACGGGTCCCTGATCGGAGAGGCAAAAGAGCACTCTCTCGAACACCATCACCACCCTTGGTGCCCTTAACAAATAGATACGAGGCCCTGGACCCAGAAAGTCCATCAGAGAACAGCCAAGAAGATCTGCCTGGAGAGCCTCCTAGACAGACCTCATTTACAAAAAGAATTACAACCGCAACTATAAGGAAAAAACAAAGAAGGGTGGTTGTAGTCGGCGACTCCCTTCTGAGGGGAACAGAGGGCCCTATATGTCGCCCAGACCCATCCCACAGGGAGGTCTGCTGCCTTCCTGGGGCCAGGGTGAGGGATATCAATAGAAGACTGCCGGAGCTAATTCAGCCCACAGATTATTATCCCCTGTTAGTAGTCCAAGCTGGCAGTGAGGACATTAACAGAAGAAGTATCAGGGCAATTAAAAAAGACTTTAAAGCACTGGGTCAGTCAGTTCATGGGACAGGAGCACAGGTGATATTTGCCTCAGTTCCTGTGCTATCCGGAATGGATGAGGAGGCAAATAAAGAGAGAAACAGAAAAGCCCATCTCATTAACAGATGGCTAAAGGATTGGTGCCACCATAAAAATTTTGGTTTTTTTTGACCATGGGGCAAACTCCATGGTACCTAGTCTCATGAAATCAGATGGGCTTCATCCCTCTGGGAAGAGCAAGAGGACTATAGCCCATAAGTTGGCAGCACTGATCAAGAGGGCTTTAAACTAGGTTTGAAGGGGGAAGGGATTGAAACTGGGCTCTCCAAAGATCAGCCTAAGGACAAAAAGCCTGAATTAAGAGTGAAATCAGCAGCCCACTTGAAGTGCATGTACACTAATGCACGCAGTATGGGCAACAAACAAGAGGAGCTGGAAGCCATCGTGCAGCAGGAAAGCTATGACATAGTTGCCATCACAGAAACGTGGTGGGATGACTCGTATGACTGGAGTGCTGCTATGGGTGGCTACAGGCTCTTCAGAAAAGACAGGCAGGGCAGGAGAGGTGGAGGGGTGGCTTTATATGTTAGAGAGTCTCTTGACTCTGTTAAACTTGAGGTCAGTAGTGACAAGGTTGAGTGCCTGTGGACCAGAATCAGGGGCAAGTCCGACAAGGCTGATGTCCTTGTGGGTGTCTGTTATAGACCACCCGACCAGGATGATGAAGGAGATGAATTATTCTACAAGCAGCTGGCAGATGTCTCAAAATCGACAGCCCTTGTTCTTGTGGGGGACTTTAACCTGCCAGATATCTGCTGGGAGCTCAATACTGCACAGAAGAGGCAGTCTAGGAATTTCCTAGAGTGTATAGAGGACAATTTCCTTCATCAGCTGGTAAATGAGCCTACCCGGGGTAAGGCCTTGCTAGACCTACTGTTTACAAACAAAGAAGGGCTGGTGGGAGATGTAGTGGTTGGCGACCGCCTGGGGCATAGCGACCACGAAATAATAGAATTTTCAATAGTTAGAGATGCAAGGAGAGCCACCAATAAAACCTCTACACTGGACTTCCGGAGGGCAGATTTTTGCCTATTCAGAAGTCTAGTTCAGAGCATACCCTGGGAAACAATGCTTAAAAACAAGGGGGCCCAGGAGGGTTGGACATACTTCAAGCGGGAGGTTTTGAGGGCACAGGATCAGGCTATACCAGTGCGCCGAAAGGCTAGCCGACAGGGAAGACAACCGGCTTGGCTAAACAGGGAGATTTTGAAGGAAATCAGAAATAAAAAGAGAGTTTACAGACTGTGGAAAAAAGGGCTGGCTACCTATGAAGAATTTAGGAAAATAGCTAGATCGTGCAGGAAAAAAATCAGGGAAACAAAAGTGCAGTTTGAAGTTAATTTGGCCAATTCTGTTAGGGATAATAAAAAGTCCTTCTTTAAATATGTTAATAACAAAAGGAGGGGCAAGGAAAACCTCCATTCTCTACTGGACTTTGAGGGAAATATAGTTAACAAAGATGAGGAGAAAGCTGAGGTACTTAATACCTACTTTGCCTCAATATTTACCAGTCAAACAGATGGCCCTCAGGATAACTGGCCTCTGGAGATGGTTGACAGGAATAGGAAGCCAAATAGTCCCCTTGTATTCCAAGAGGAAATAGTTGGTGGCTTACTGAGCCATCTGGATCCTCATAAGTCTATGGGACCAGACGGGATCCATCCTAGGGTGATGAGGGAGCTAGCAGAAGAGCTCGCCAAGCCGCTCTCCATCATCTTCCAACAGTCTTGGCTCACTGGGGAGGTCCCAAATGATTGGAAACTGGCAAATATTACCCCAATCCACAAAAAGGGCTGCAAAGCTGACCCTGGCAACTACAGGCCTGTCAGCCTGACCTCGGTGCCTGGCAGGGTGATGGAGCAGATCATCCTGAATGCAATCACACAGCACCTCCAGGATGGACCAGGGATCAGACCCAGCCAGCATGGGTTTAGGAGGGGCAGGTCCTGTCTGACCAACCTGATTTCCTTTTATGATCAGGTGACCCACCTAGTGGATGAGGGGAAAGCTGTAGATGTGATCTATCTAGACTTCAGCAAAGCCTTTGACACTGTCTCCCATAATATACTCCTTCAAAAGCTGATAGCCCATGGCTTGGACAAGTGCACTCTCTGCTGGGTTAAGAACTGGCTGGAGGGCCGGGCCCAGAGAGTGCTGGTAAATGGGGCTGCATCTAGCTGGCGGCCAGTCACTAGTGGTGTCCCCCAGGGGTCAGTGTTGGGTCCAGTCCTGTTTAACATCTTTATTGATGATTTAGATGAGGGGATTGAGACCACCATCAGCAAATTTGCTGATGACACCAAGTTGGGGGGCAGTGTTGACCTGCTGGAAGGCAGGAGGGCTCTGCAAAGAGATCTGGATAGACTGGAAAAATGGGCTGATTCCAATGGGATGAAGTTCAACAAGGCCAAGTGCCGGGTCCTGCACTTTGGCCACAACAACCCCCTTCAGCGCTACAGGCTGGGCACAGAGTGGCTGGAGAGCAGCCAGACAGAAAGGGACCTGGGGGTACTGATTGACAGCAAGCTCAACATGAGCCAGCAGTGTGCCCAGGTGGCCAAGAAGGCCAATGGTATCCTGGCCTGTATCAAAAATAGTGTGGTCAGCAGGACAAGGGAGGTGATCCTTCCCCTGTACTCTGCATTGGTGAGGCCACACCTGGAGTATTGTGTTCAGTTCTGGGCCCCTCAGTTCAGGAGGGATACTGAGGTGCTGGAGCGGGTCCAGAGAAGAGCAACAAGACTGGTGAAGGGACTTGAGCACATGACCTATGGTGAGAGGCTGAGGGAGCTGGGGTTGTTCAGCCTGGAGAGGAGGAGGCTTAGAGGTGACCTCATTGCTCTCTATAACTACCTGAAGGGAAGTTATAGTCAGGTGGGAACTGGTCTCTTCTCCCAGGCAGTTAGCAATAGGACAAGGGGACATGGGCTTAAACTCTGCCAGGGGAAGTTTAGGCTGGATATTAGGAAGAAGTTCTTTACGGAAAGAGTGATCAGGCATTGGAATGGCCTGCCTAGGGAGGTGGTGGACTCACCGTCCCTGGAGGTTTTTAAACTGAGATTGGACATGGCTCTTAGTGCCATGATCTAGTAAATGGGCTGAAGTTGGACCAAGGGTTGGACTTGATGATCTCTGAGGTCTTTTCCAACCTAGCCAATTCTGTGATTCTGTGAAATAAATATTTACATATGAAGAAGGATCAACCACACTCAGCTATTTAGTGTTAATTTAAAAAATACAGTGTTATTTTATTCTACCTGAGAATTTTTAAAACTTCAGTATCCCAGGAACATGGCAATTTGTTTAGATGTCTCCTCTTTCTGGTATGAGGATAGTGACTCTAGAGCTTTTGCTGAAACACACCCTGACACTCTCATGAATAAATCCCTTGCAGGAAGTGAACTATGAGTTTTGTGACTGGAAAAGATTATATCTATTCAATTATGCAGTTGAAATACCTCCTCATTAGCTTGGGAAGGCTCACCAGCCCTGGAACAGCTAACTTTATTAAATCAGTCTTTATGTATTTGTGTGGCTGGGTCAAATAATGCGCTGATGTGCTCTGTGGAGTGTAAATGGCAACAATAAGCTAGAGAATATCTAGGCCATTTAAATTCCTCAAAATACCTGTTTGACTTGGAAAATTCCTCAAATTATGGAATAATTCTGATGCATGTTCAAAATCATAAAAGTTTGATATTTTTTTAATTGTTACTTTCTTTTTCTCCTGCCGTTACATTTATTCTGAATTACTTCAGTAAATATATCGTTGTTTTTTTTTTTTCCTTAAAGTGACTTGGTTTTTAATAAAACTAAAAATTGCATTTATTTGCAAGCCTGTAGCACACATCTGTGTCAGAAGATGTGGCTAGGAATATTGATGTTGTTAAATAAAGTGCTTTTAATACTTCTTTATGCCCCTCAGTTATTATGGTCCTATTTAGCTTTTCTCTGAAAAGATAAATGATTCAATTTAGTTTGGCTCAATATTATAGCAACAGCATGCTATATGTTTAAAAGAATCTTATAAAAACACATCTGACAAACTTACTGGTTTTGGAAAGCAATATAACTCAAATAAATTGCATTAATGCAATTATAACATTTTTAGAGTTGTAACTTTACCTATTAATTTTCTCTAATAAAAAGATTTATTGAAGTATTTAATTTTTCACACTATCTTTTACAAATATTTAATTCATTAAAAGACAAACAAAATGTTAATTCATAGTGTTAGATCAAGGCTAACTTGCACATAGATTTTTTTTTTGTCTTAGCTAAACTGACATAATGTTGACTGTAGTCACGACTGCCTAGATAAAGATGGCAGATTGTAAAACAATTTATGATTTTGATAAATATATTACAACGTGAATTTATAATATAATTTTCAATAGCTTTGTATTATGTATAGAGAATGGTTCTTACAGACAAAAAGTCTTACAAAGTCCAGGATGTTCAGAAGAGTGTTTGCACCAACACAAACTGTAAGCTTACCACTATGCTTCTTTGGAGGAAGGGCCATTTTTTGTAACACTTCTAAAATGTGTTGATCAGGAATTGATGTGTTGCTACTCTGACATTTATTTTGTTCCACTTCAGAGTGAAAAATAAAAATATTGAAGATCTTGTAGAAAATATTTATATGCTGTTATAAAAATAAAAGACTTTGGATTACAGAATTATATTTATTAAATCTATTTTATTTAATTAATTATAGATTTTAAAAAAATTTGTTGATGACCTCTTTCCTCTTTCCAGCCTTTATTGCAGATACACAGCTCTGGATAATGTTCCTAGGGGCACAAGGTGTGGATGGAGCTTTAGGAAGAGCGGATGCTGAAGTGAGTCCTGTCATTCTTAGTGACTTTCAAACTTCTGAAAAAGAAGAAACAAATCCCTTAAATACAGCAATCCTGAATACATCGTTCATTTGCAAGATTTTTGGTGGTAGCAGGAAAAACAAAAATATTTTTCCGTTTGACAACACTTCATATCAATTATTTTTCATTTTGAGACCTAGATCTGAAAAGAAAGCATCTGGAATTTTAATTTTGCTGTTACACAACTTTAAGTCTTCAGTCTACTCCAAGGCTGCTGAAACAACATTTCATAACAATACGACCAGTTCAAAACATATTATTAAAATTAATTTTAATCAACAAAATTTAAGCAGAAGTAAAGACACATATATTTTATTTAATTCCAGCTTCTATGATTTTGCTGTCAAGTACCAAACAATAATCTAACCAAAGCAGGTGACTTTTTGAGTTCTGATGAGTTCCTCTATTCTTACATACAGTATGGTAGAGAAATTGTTTATTTCACTGAAAAAAAATTTCCAAGAAAAAACTTTACCTTTGCCTAGAGACATCAATTTTGAAGCTGTGATTTGCATCTATGTGTTCATTTTAATATAGATTTATGAGATAAATTCGTGTTCAGCTGAAGAATATGTGGTCCATTCTGCAAAGACTTTTTATGTACCTAATTTCTGGTCTTCCTAGAACTTTTACATGTAGCTCCAGTGAGGAACAATAAATTATCTCAGCCACAGCTGAAAAAATTCTGCATATCAGTTCCATGTTCTGTTCATATTTTAGTTTTCTTCAGTAGACCCATCCAGTGAATTTTCACTGGAAACTTAAGAAAAAGGTCGTCTCACTTGATGTTAAGTAAAAGTCAGGTGCCTGTTCTAAGTTCACAGCATTTAAGTGCTCTTGTAGTCAATGGAGACAAGCAGTTTCAGCAGCACTACATTCACTTGTTAAACAGACACGCGAAACTGTTGGAATTAACATGCAGTGTGGATTTGGGATGGCAGGAGTCAAGTGAGGTTAATCCCACTCCTTTTGTTCTATATTATTCATGTTGTACATTTTGTACATTTATTTTATAAATAGTTTTGTTCTTATGTCCTTGTGTTGTTACTACCAATAGCACAAACTTGCTCAGTTACATTGTATAATTTGATTCTCACTGCTAAAACAAAACTAAGACTATACTGATGAATTCAGTGGGAATACCTGTTGGAATTCTTAGACCTTTCATGATTAGTGATGGATGTGAGCTCTCCATGCCTGATACCTCTAAGAAGTGGTGAACTTTCAGAAATAGGACTCAAAAAAGAAATTATCTCTGTGAAGCATATCTCAGTTGTTTAATTAGTATTTCATTTCAGTATTTCTACTAATTTGAGAGAGGCTTAGCCAGGTGAAAAAAGTTTGGCACGGTTAAAATCTGTTTCATGGTAATGTCATAAAAGATATTGATCTGGAACTTCACTTTTTTGTTACGGATTTGATGCTAATACAAGTATTTTACTGCTATATTTGTTCTCACAACAATAGGTTTATTCTTGTATGAGTCCTGAAACTGCTTCTGTGTTTACTGAACTCCTTGCTTGGTGTTTTGCAATGCACATTTGGGAACAGAGGTTCTGGTTACATTCTTGATAAAATAATGTTACATAAGAGACAGAGTTGCAGATTATATCTTTGTGTGTTATATCAGATGGAGTTGTAGAGTGCATTTTTTTCTTTAGGATAGTGTTGTTTGGGTTTTTTTTTAATCTGGTATAATATATTGAATTATATTTGTATTTGATTGTAAACATTTAGTGAATGTAATTCCCACTGTAGTGCCTTTGTTTTAATAATCTTGTGAAGTGTAACCTGATTTACTGTAATTTATCAAACCTTTGGCACTTGCTAATGCTCTTAAGTGGCCTTATCAGATTAACAAATAATCTTACTGGGAACCGTCTAGGAGTACATGAACTCTATGTATAAAAGCCTCATAATATGCCTGGATTTTTCTCACAAATTGTCATCAACATATATTCCAGGATAATTCATATTACATATCTAATGAAGATCAGTATAATGCATCTTTCTTACCAGCTGTCATATAGGTGAGATAGAGTTGAGAGCTCAAATAAAGGAACTGAAGTTACAATTTTTGGCAGCAGTGGTCAGGTACCCAGTGACACCTTTTTTACTTCTTTCCCTAATTGTGGTGGGACTGTAATGGAAAGCTTATTTGAAGTAGATGTGTTTACAGGGATTTTTTAGATGATTGACTAAGCATGAAACTCATGGAACCATTAAAGCTCAAAGACAAACCTTGGTGGAAGGCAACATGAGGAAAAACAACCCAATAGAATTCATAGTGATTCAGTATATGAGGGGAAATGAGACAAAACTCTGGTATCAGGTGAAGCGGTATTTGATTTTTCAGTGTTTTATAGGTAAAATGAAATGGTACCCTTAGGTAATGATACAAGTGAAATATTTTGGGGCACGCTTGCAGGTAGTGTCAGCCTCAGAACCATCTCTGCCTTCCAGCTTGGCTGGTCAAGTTGTGTGAATGTTTGCTATCTGTAATTTTCAGAGTTGCTTCCTTTCACTTTTCATAAATTCTACATTGTGGTTATTAATTAAGCACATATCAGAGGAAGTTGAAATACAACACTGTTCAAATGGAAAAACTGAGCAAGAGTTTTTGGTGAATAAAAATCTATGCAAATATTCAAAAACACCGTAATTGCTGTCGTTTCCATTGGGTATCTAGTACTGGAGACATAAGGCTTGATTTTCTAGAGTGAAGGTTCACATGAAGGACTGAATTCAAGACTGAATAATAAGCAGCTAATATTACAGAAGCTGGCTTGAAAAATCTCCTTGGTTTGCCATTCCTGAGAAACAGTAACAATTTATGAAGCATCAATAGATCAGGTGAAGATGGGAATACAGATAAATCTATTCCTGTTCCTTTCTGTGGTTATAATATCACCGAAGGACAATTTATGTACAAAACATTGATGCTTAATTTTATTTTATCACATGCAATTGCCCATACCTACAGAGAAAAAAAAAAATGCCGTAAATTTCCATATGGCTGGATAACAACATTCTGATATCAGGGTTTTGAAGATTTCTCAGAAATTGTGTCCCTGTATGGTGTAGAACTGTGTTTGATCTCCTAAAACAATACCCTGGATATAACATATGTTTGTATACCTGACTAGGGGAGCACAGGAGTAGCTAATTCACTTTTTTTTTTCCTCACTTAGTACATTTCAGAAATTATCCCAGAATATCACAAATGACCGAATAAATTTCACTTGTCAAATTTAATATGTCTAGGAAGCCTTGCTAACTATATTCCTTCAGGAAAATAAGAGTCTAAGTCTTTTTAGTGACTTAGAAGGGTATATGGGGTGAAACTTCAACCATTAGAGAAGGCTGCCAGATGAAGTGGAACAAAGTTAGACAAACTATTAATTTTGAGGGAAAAAATGTCTTTTTGCAGACAAGTTGCTTTGTGGTAAACCGAAGGATTTTTTTAAAAGTCTATTTTATTCCAGTGACAGAATTCATTTCCTCAAAAGTCTATTTTCCTTCTGTTCCAGTGCACTATTGTCAACCAAATGTTGCTGTCACTTTACCAGCAGAAAGAAACCAAGAGAATTATATTTTCTTAATAAAACTGAGTCTTACATTTATTTTGGGATTTAAAAAAAAAAAAAAGGAGCATCTTTAGCAGTGACCCTGAAATTTGGCAAACTTTTCTCAGCTGACAAACAAACCTGTTGACAGCTATACAAAACAGAGGTCTTTCATAAGAGAAAAGATAATGTCATGATGTTACAAACAGTGAGAAAAGAGAAATATCGGAAAGAACTTCTGGGGTGTTTTATGGGTGACCTGTTGAAGAAGACCAAAGTACTCCATTCAGGATTTTTCAGCTTAAAAATTGCCCTGAAGGTACATGTATCACTCTCTGCTAGCCATTTAATATGGCTTTTATGAAGAAATATTGTGTAGAGGAGCAGTCAAACAATTATTCCAAACTGATTTGCAACTGAAAAATAGTTTTTAGCCAGCAAAAAATTTCAAGAGAAACCTCTGATTTCTTTTCTATTTTTTCTTTCAATTCATTCAAAACCAGAGGTGCTGCGCCACAATAAATAATAAATATATAAATAAATAAATAAATAAGCACACAAACCCAAAAATAAAACAAAAAACAACAAAAAAACCCACCCCACCACAAACTAACAACAACAACAAAAATCCCAATCCAGGACAAATGGTCAGATTTAAAAGTATATTTAGGTCCTCCCCACCTTTAGCAAGAACTAGAAGCTCAAATTTCTCTCAAATATCTTGCATGTGGTACTCTAAAATGGATACCTCATCCCACATGAAAATAAAATGGTTAGACACACAGCCAGTGAATACATCTGGGGCTGATGTTCTAACAGAAACCTGTAACTAATTGGGAATTACAGGCTGAGGTAGTGACAGACATAGCAGAGAAAGCTGGTATCCAGGGCTGAAAGATTTTATTGCAATTAGTAGGTTTTGATGCCTCTTGGATATTTCCATGGCTCTTGAAACATCTTTTGAGAAATTCAGGAGCCATATTGCAGTCAAAAGCTTTATATTGCACTTACCCTGTTCACAGTCTCCCCTCTTGCGATACTGCTAAATTGGAGGACGGATAATGGTACCTAATGATGCGTAAACACAGCTGCATTATGGTAAAATCCTGTCAGAAAGTTGTTTTCAAGCTAAGATTAACTCCTGGGTGACAGTTTAGGTCTGCAATTCTGTCTTCAGACATCTCTATCACTGAGTTCTGCTCTGCTTAAAAAGACGAAAAATAATTTTTTACCGGAAATTACTATGTCTATAAATAGGATTTGTACACTGAGATTCAGCTTTTGAATTGTGTAATCCTGTCACAAAGCTTTTCTTTTCTGCAGTTTGGTACAAGGTGTGTTTCCCTCATAAGAGGCACAAAGGGGTCCTTCAATTTTTTTACAGTGATACTTTTCTGACTTTTTGTTTCGTTGGTTGGTTTTGGTTTTTGTTTAGTTTGGTTTGGGTTATTGTTTGTTTGTTGGTTCATTTTGTCTTTTTTTTGGGGGGGGGTTGGGGATTTTGTTTGGTTGGTTGGGTTTTTTGTTTGTTTGGTTGGTTGGTTTTTGTTTTGTTTTGTTGTTGTTGCGGTTTGTTTTTGTTTTGTTTTTTTTTTCCTTCTAGCCTGAACAGTGAGCTAAAATGAAATCTTTTTGGTTGTTTCTATGAAGAGGGATTAATGACAAAATGGAAATAAACACACTCCAATTTCTCCAAACACAGTAGGTCTCACTCATCAGGAGAGTTGTCTGTGCATTATGCAAGGTCTCCCTCTAAATACCAGTTTATCCTTTAAATCCCGCCTGTCAAGCAAGTTATCCTTTTCTCACTTTCTTTGGTTTTCTTAGGACATGAATAGCTGTGTGTTTGTTTCTGTTTTCCATTTGTTGCTGTTGTTTGTTTTTTTGGTTTGAGTTGGTTTGGCTTTGCTGGTTTTTTCATTTTTTTTTCATAGTGTCCCAACATATGTATCAATATACATGTAGAAATTCATCTATAATCAACACTGTACTCCATCCACTTTTTTGGCCACCCTACATACATGAAATCCTAAGGATCTTAATATGTGTATGAAATTCCATGGTTAGATGATAATTTTTCTACTATTTAATGTGAAGTTTATGAAAGTAGTTCTATTATTTCTTTATTTTCAGCGATTGTAGTCTATCTTGCCAAATATTTTTTCCATTAGTTCTGCTGACAGGACCTTCTAAGTTGCTACAACTCAGGATAGCAGGAGTTCAGATAAAAGCTCTCAGGTTTTGTGTGTGCGTGTTAAATTCATCTTCACAATTTAACAGGAGAGCAAGAAAACTGCACTGTGTTGAAATAGCTTACCTTTTCTACTTCTCCCACCTTCTGATTAATTCCAATAACTTGACAGCAGAGAATAAGATAACACCAAACTCAAGTAACTGCTTTTTCTAAAGACTGTTATACATTTTAAAGTAATTTTAAGTCTTAAATCTTGCAATGAATTTACATTTGGCTTAAATAATAAAATAAGAAGGAAATGTCTTTAACATACAAAAGGACCTTTTTATCCCTCCTGTGTTTATGTTCATTGATCAGGAATATGATCTGCTCACAATAAAAGAACAAAAAAACATATCTGAAACTTGACTCCATCCGTCCCAAAGCATCTTACATATTATATGCGTATCAGCAACAAATGTCAGCAGTTATAATAAAATATTTGACCAACCTGTACCATAAAGAGGTCCTGACTAGTTTCCTCTATTCCAGTAGCCCTGGAACAGCTCTATTACCGCTGAACAGTGCAGCAAGACAATGATGCAGGTCATGGCATCTGCAAATCTACTTCTCCCTCTCTCTGCTGTTGTGCCTTTCCTTAATACAGACAGGATCACAACACACATACTAAAATACTAGGGCTGCTCACCTGTTTTAGCTATGTAAACCTAAATGTTTTTAGAGGTCCTGTCTTCCTTTTTCTGTTGCAAATATCAGAGGCACAGAGTTTGGACACACATCTAGCTGTAAGGTGCACAGCAAAACCGTTCTGCTGGCATTTTTTATGTATCTCCACTTCTGTTTATTGCCCTGTCTTGGTCCTTTGTTGTTGCTATTTGGTTTCTGCAAGCATTTATGCACGTGAATAACTGCCTCAGATAAAAATTGCTGGTCCTTGAAGAATCAGGCCATGGCTCTCCATGAGCTCCTTTTTAAGTAGCTTTCCCTGAGCAGGCACGCTTTCCTGTGCCTTTATGGCACGAGGCAGCGCTGAGCCTGCCTAGGGCTGCTAGCAACTATAGAGCTTCAAACATCCATACATATGACAAACAGAATACTGAGGCAAAATGAGGACAAAACCATTGTGCAATCATCTTTAATTAAGGTGAAAGCAATTCTCTGATTTTAAATCATTTGTCTAGCATTTCAGTTTCACAATTCAATATTCCCAACAATATTTTGCAGTAAAAGAAGTCAGACAGTGCCAGGCTTACAAGCAAATATGGACCAGATAAGATTATCCATCGTAAAGAGGGACATTTGTGAAATGTGGATCATTCACTCTTACACACTTGTTATTCATCATCTTTTTTATGTCTTCATCTATTCTATTTCATCTCCTCACAAAGCATAATTGGAAATGACATCTATATGCCTCTAATTATGAGGAAAAATATGCAAAATTAATTCCATTAGAAGTAAACAGCAGTAGTTCTGTCCTTAGGATTTCAAGTCTTAAAGACTATCAACAGAGATAGGCAGCAGAAATTGGAGCTCACTTTTACATTATTTGATTCTTCTAGGTTGTCAGTGACTGCATGTTGAAGGAGAGGTGACTTTCATGCAGTCTAGATATGTGTAAAAGGCTGAACCTAAATTTCTGCTGCAGTAGGTATTTATAAATCTGTCTTGTATAAGTGGCAACAGCTCAGTTTTTATTAGATTCTTACTAGACCTGGTTAACAATTGACATTTTAGATACTGATCAAAAAAAGAGTATTCTCTAGGAAGTCACCAGTTCTGATAAATCTATTGTTAGCCTTTTTGTATATTGATTAATATTTTGAAAATGTCAGAATGTTCTTGCTGACTTCTTAACAATGAAAGTGAAATCCAATAATATGCTCTTTTTGGCGTAATTAGATTATAGATACTTCTGTTGGTTACAGTACAGAAATATTAAAAAAACAAGACAGGTTATGGTTTATGTTTTTGAAATTTTGTCTTTATGGGAATGATTTCTGTGAAAACCTGAATCTTTTTTATATAATAGGAACACTTTTTTTTTTTTTTGATTGAGGTTACTGTCTTTAATATCAGAATTTAGAGGAATCTAATATTGCCACATAATTTACCAGTATACGAGATCTTTTTTTTTTCTTCTCTTTTTTTCTTTTTTTTTTTTTTTTCCCAAAATATTTAGAAGGTCTTGTTTGGGAAATTTTACTGAAGTAACATATAAGAAATTACTTTAACTTTCAAGTAGTGTCTTTATTCAAAAATATAATATAAATTCAATATAAACTTTTGATAACTTGATGAACTTCAACATCATGGAAGAGAATCCTGATATAATTTATGCTGGAAGGAAGCAGTGAAAGGTGGCCAGACCAGCCTCCTCACTGAAGCATGGCCAGCTAGGAAGTTGCATTTGGTTACTCAGGATCTTGCTCAGCTGTGTTTTGAACCTGCCCAAGGACGGAGACTCAGAAGCCCCTCTGGACACTGAGTGATTTTTTTCGAATGATTTAACATAAACAACTGATATGGTTTACTGGAGGGGTACAATTTTTACTTAAGCTAGAAATATTTGAGGCAGCCTAATACAACACTGATGCTACTGTAAAAAGCCTAAAGATATAGCAGTCTGGTGGGAAGAAAACCAAAAGATTTATATATAATACGCTTAGAATCAAACTATATTCATACCAACATCCAGCCTGAAGTTATTTTTTGGTACCTGAATTGTAATCCTCTCAATAATGCGATTAATACTGAAATGTCCTAACAGCAGAATGATTCTGTATTCTACATTCTTGCCTCTTGCTCATTTATCTCCTGTGAATGAAAAGAACATATAGACATTTTCCTGATGGTAGGCTACATGGCCACAATAAAAATGGGAAAAAAATATGTTATGGTCAAAAACTGAAATAAAAATGTCATTGTTAATGTCAAAAATTTTATTTTTAGAGGAAAATAAAATATTCTCTAAATATACATTAAAAAAAAAAAAAAAGAAAAAGCAGTGTATTATCACAGATTCAGAATAGTACAAGTCCTTGATTTCTCTAATGAGTTATACTGGGAGAATCAGCCTTTCGGATTACCTGCTAAGGTTGTTTTTTACCCTCCAAGTTGTCACATCAAAGAAGTTCCCTACATGTGAGTTCTATGAAGTCTAGTATTCTAGAGCATCCGAGTGCAGCCTTTTTAGAAATAAAAAACCTGAAAGTAAGCTAAGTAGCAATGGTTAAATAATATCTATTATTATTAAACAAGGACTCTATATAGTAGAAACAAAATATATAGTGTTGACAGCTACAATATGATGAGAGCTTGTAAAGTAATTTCACATATGTCTCTGTGGGGTGATTTGACAATGCAACGTGACTGTATGTTGCCTTGGTCCAAGGTAAGAAAATCACATCTGAGTAAATAACAGTAGGCTTTAATGCTTGTTTCGTTTCGTAAAGGAAGTTTTTTCCCTAGGTTTCCCATAGCAGGGTCTAAGACACAGGTTCCAGAAATTCCCCTAAAATAAATAATTTATTTATGAGGTACAGTGTAAAGCAGCTCCAGCTGGGTGCATCCTGAAGAGGGATCTCAAATAAAGACAACCTGAGAAAATTATACCCCCTTAATCCAAGCCTCCCACCTGCTGTATGTCGCTCAGCCAACTGCTAAATTGGGTCTCCCCAGCTGCGATCTCCCCATTCTTTATTGAATCTCTTAATTTTCATCAGGTGGGCTGTTTCTTACCTCTGAATGTAGTTTTTTATGCCTGAATGTCCAGCCTGGACATCAATCTAAGTGCTGTCCATCAGTTGCTATTTTGCACCTGCAACTGGGATGCTGGAGAAAGTCCTTGACAATAGCCAAAGCATTCTTCTGTTTCTTGCCTTCAGCTAGATGCTGTTCCATTCCTTTATTTGTCTCCAGGGATGTAGCTTCCCTTATCCAGTAGCCTGAATCACTCTGAAGCCTTTTTTACTTAATGAAGCAGAAATTTCAAAAGTTCGCAGCTTGCAGTCTAAGCAATCTTACTTTTGCTAACTCTGTATAAGTGGTTTCTAAACAAGAAGCAGTATACCCAATAATTCAATGAACTAAGGCAGTCTATTCCCTAAGACTTTTTTTAAGGTAATGTAAACTGAAAAAGAATCACATATTAGGTGACAATTACGTTTCTCTCAAGTGTGTGAAATGACTGATTCATCTGAGGTAATCACATTTCACAAATGTGAAATTTTTCCTTGGAGAATGACAGATCCTGGTGTATTTTAATGACATCGTTCAACTGGCAAGGGATAAAAATTATTGTATTCCTTCAACCAAAACAATTCCATACCACAGATCTGTATAATCATGATAATGAATAAAAAGATGGTGTTTGTCATTTTAAAAAAATTTGGTAAGGTCTTATATATTCATATTTCTCCATACAGGAACAGAAGAATTCTTAATTTTCACTTTTGTTTTTGAAAGAATACGAAGTATAAATAAAAGCAATTAAGAAGAATACAACCATAGTAGAGTAGCAAAATGTATTTCAATAGTGGATAAAAATAAAGTCATAGCTTTATAATATGAAAACATAAGCTCCACTTATATGTATGAGAGCTTAATCCAAAATCTGTACAGCTGAAAAAGCCTTTCCAATTTTAATAAATAAACAAAGAAAAATCTGTGTTAGTGCAAAATAGTTCAGGTCCTAGCTCTTAGACTTCCAGCAGTTACTTAATGACCTGATTGAGATTCGTAGGTTCTGTAAGTATTTAGGAGCAATGCTCATGAAGAGTTTCATGCTAGCGCTAAATTCTGAATAAGGTTATAGGCTCCCTCACCAATGTAAAATTGTGAGGAGACAGATAGATTACAAGTGAATCTTCCAAAGATTTAGGCCTGCTTTGTAGAACTGTAAGATTACTCAGGTTGGAATGGATTTCTGGAGATAGTATCATTCTCCATTCTCTCCAAAGCGAGGCCAATTTTGAAGATGTACCCAACTTTGAGAGTAGATTAAATTACTTAGGGCCTTTTCCAGCTGATTTTTGAATTTGCCCAAGGATGGAAATTCCACAGTTTCTCTGGGCCCTCATTCGCCATCTTATTTTTGGAATACAAAGATATATTTATTCAGCAATGAAATACAGGCTGTTTCAAAAAGATGGACCCAATTTCAAAGTAAAGCAATTTCAAATTGGATTCACCTTTTTGAAACACCCTGTACAGATGGAAGAAGCACTATTACTAAAGCAGTTACTGTACTGACAGGTTCAGGTTTGGTTCCATCCTCCACTGAAAGGAAATCTTGCAAGGGCACCACCACCTACAGAATGTTATACAGTACTGGAGGGAAAGAAAGTGGGGTGGTAGGAGAAGACAAACTATCGAAAATGTTTAATTTCAAACATGTCTGTTGAAGTTGTTCTGCTTTATGTGGAATAAATAAATGGCAAAGAAATAGAGTCTGGAGATATGAAAGAGCATTTCTTTTTCTTATAGGAGGTAAGATATCTTTGTGCAGAGAAAGAAATTCAGGTATTCTTAAATGTTAAATGTTAGCATAAAGAGAACTGTAATTAAGTTTCCTTATACCATATGTTCTTAATGTACAAGGATTTCAAGCAAAGTTTGATCAGTTCTGGAAGGAAGGGCTGAAAGGGCAGCTGTAAATGATAGGAGAAGTAGGTTTCAGTTTAAAATGCAAAGATGGAACTTAACTCTGCAACTTTTACTGCTGAACTTGGGTAAAAAGTACTTTGCAGCAGGAAAGGTAATATCTCTTTATTTGGCTGAGCTCAGCCAGTTGTGTTTTAAGACTACAAAATAGGTTCTCCAAGAATTAAAAGTGAACATATGGCTAGTTTATGCCTTCTTACAGGACGTAGAGGTAAGCTAGGTCCTAACTGCTGGGCAGTAATAACACTGAAATGACTTAGACTAAGATTAATTTTTCATCTACCCTGAAAGAGAGCTGGGTGTCCCTATGAAAAAGTGAGTGCATATTACTCAGACGGCTGCTGAGCTTTGAGGATCTGAAAGCTCCTACCTTGTTCAATAGCTGTCTGAGGTACTCTCAATCTAACCAAAAATACGTGAGACTTCACTTTTTGACACTGAATAAAAGATGCTAAGAAATGCTTAGAAAATTTCAGTATGAAAATGTCAAGGCAATATTGGCTTTGGATATGCAGCTACGTTTGTGTTGGGTTTGGTGTCTATTTGCCACTGACAAACCATAAAAATTGTAATCACAAGCTTGAAACATTTCAGAAGCAGCAACAAAAATTATCTAGGGTGTTAAAACTAGTTTTTAAGTGGCACAGTAAATAATTTTAGTCAAGTCCTCAAAAGGAAACTAATTGGATTATCTTATCAGTCGTATGTGGAAAATATCTTTCTGGTAGTAGACAGGTTTGTATTTTATCAGAAGAATAGGCTTAATGGACACTGAAGTTAGACTAGTTCATAATAGAAATAAGGTACAAATTTTCTAACAATGAAGATAATAAATAACTAAAATAACGTCTCTAGGAATGCTGGATTTTCAGTCACTCAAGGTCTTCAAATCAAGATTAGATAAATTTTATTTTAAGTAAGAGAAGGTGAAGTAAATCAACAAAGCAAAGAACTAACAATTTACTGACTGAATGTTGCAAACAGCTTTCCACATGACCTCTATGAGTAAAGGTTACTTTTCCTTCTGTTAATATCCTGTGTTACCAAGGGTCCACTGAGTCTTCATCTCCCACAGTCCTTTACTCATACTTGAGCTTAAATGATTGGTACCCTGGTAACTATTTTATTTTCCAATATTGTCATTTGCTATTAATTATATAACCTTGGATGAAAAGCTAATCACTGGAACAGTGATTAGTCAGAAGAGTACCCAGGTTGTCACTGACGGTAACACCAAGAATATATACAGGTTTTATTATTCTCAAATTAGGTTCCCTCCAAAGTCCAAAGCTGTAGGCATAAGTCAAAGTACTCTTTATTGCATTCTCTGGATTGAGACAAAAAAAAATCCAAGGAAGAAAATTAGTTATCCAATTTCTACTTAGAAAAATTTCTAAGTTTAACTCCATGGACTAAACAGCATTTTAAAATGCATAAAATATATGAAGGAATAGATAGAAGCCATCAAGGGCATCTAATGCCAGAGCAGCTAGTGATTTAAAGTTGTAATCGGAATATTCAGTTACAGGAAATCACAAATAACTAGTAGTTACTTATCACCCTAGCATTATAATGTAACCTCAAACAATTTTATCATTAATAGAAAAGTGATCTTCAAAGAACCAAGGTACAATTTATAAGAATTAGACCTATACTTCCTATTATAGTTTCATAAGATTTTTAATTCACATAACTCTGAGCACGAAATACCGCAGCAATACTTGATTTGAGATATTTAAGAGGTGATAAGAATAATTCATATGATTCCATTCCTTTAGAAAGCTGTAACTAAAGGGATTAGAGATAGTTTCAAGTATGTGAAAAATTAAGATCGAGACACTCTGTGGAGAAATGTAGCAAGTAAGTGGTGATTTTCTACACCGCCACTGACTAATACTGCTGTTGTCCATGAAGTTGCTGTCCAATATATATTTTGCTACTTTTCTTGCCTTCATGGAAGAATCTTGTAGTATTGTATTCATACACACCTAATTTCCTTCAGTTAGAGGTATTTCTGTTGTTGTACTACTGCTGATTATACTAATATAGAAGCTCTTACTTTTACCTGATTACTTGCCTATTTCTATAGCATACCTGATGAATCAAGAAACTAGAGTTATAGAAAGTTATTTATCCTAAATCAAATAATTCCAAATTATACTCAGTTGCATTGTTCTTTGAGTCTATGAGGCTTAAGAAGCAAGAGAAATGTGTTTCTACAATCTAGCTGAATATTTACAGTCCAGGCAGTAGGCAGCATAAAAAAAAAAAATGTACCTTGAAATATATCATTCCAACTGGAAAAATACTACTCCTACTGGAACAGTATTTTATTACTAAAACATTACTAAAATCAATATCTTCTGCAAATTTATTCATGTAAAAGTGGCCACAGAGTACCTTGGCAATGTACATTTCTCATTCTTATAGTTACTTTGAAGATTTTAACAGCTGCCTGACTCTCTAAAATACAGTATGTAAATGACATGGTGAAAATGTATTATGTTCAACATGTAAAAGATCAGACACTACAAGCCAGGCAGAGTGGCAGTATTCCTTACCTTTCACCCGTCATTATCAATTTATCTTTACTGTTGGCTAAGACGAAACTACAGTGACAAGTTTGACCCCCGACTGCTAATATCTGCCTTGATCTTTATGGGAGAAAATAATGGCTTTTATTTTTCTGAAATACAAGTTGTTATATCTAGTACTCTGGGTGATATACTGGAAGTGCACCCAAACCAAGACCATGTTAACTCAACAAATTAGACTTTTCAGTCATTGTTTTAGCATAAAGAAGGTGTAAAAGAACACATCTATCTTCTTTTTTCCACTTCATTGGGCATATTTAAGAAGACAACTGTGACTGTATTAGTTTACTCATGACCACACTATATTTAACTCCTTGATCCATATACCTAGTAGCTTTTTCAAAATTATCTTTTGAATGTGGCTCTTAATTTAGATCTTTCTCACAATCCATTCTAGAGGGGCTGGATTGTGGCTAAAATCACTCATACTTTGATTTTTTATTATATCATGCTGTGCTGAGTGTGTTCTTTCTAGAATGGGTGAACTAGCTTTTGCCTTCCTTTGCTTATAAACCACATATATAACAGCCATGTGGACAATTCTTGGAGGCAAGAAGGGACTGAGGATATTGACAAATACTTATCTGAGCTCCATGTTACAAAAGGTACGTATATACTAACAAGAGAGCTCACAGTTCCCATTAGAAGTAGGATAGAATAACAGTGAGATCTTACATTACAAAGATGGTTTAACATAGTGTCATCACGATGAGAACAGCTGTAAAGCACTGTGGACTAAAACCTTGAATGTTGTTTACTCTGTAATGAATGTGATCCCTTTGTATCATGTCTAACGTTTTATTTATTCAATGACAACAAAACTTGCACAGGATATGACCTAAGAATGGGCTCTGCTCTGAAAAATGTTCAATCTTCTTGTCAGCAATTGTACATTCGTTAAGTGTTATGATCTGCAAAAGTAAATCACATGAGGAGAGTTGTAATACTGCTGTAATCAGTGAGGACAGGGGTTCGCTGTGATCCTTACCTTTGAAACATGCTACAGTACCTTACTTCTTTCCTCCCCAACATATCCCTGCCCTCCAGAATCCCCTTGCAGTTGCTTTGGCAGATATCACAGAATCACAGAATGTAAGGGATTGGAAAGGACCTCGAAAGATCATTTAGTCCAATCCCTCTGCCAGAGCAGGAACACCTAGATGAGGTTACACAGGAAGGTGTCCAGGCGGGTTTTGAATGTCTCCAGAGAAGGAGAATCCACAACCTCCCTGGGCAGCCTGTTCCAGTATTCTGCTACCCTTAATGAGAAGTTTCTTCTCAATTTTAAGTGGAACCTCCTGTGTTCCAGATTGTACCCATTGCCCCTTGTCCTATCATTGGTCGTCACTGAGAAAAGCCTGGGTCCATCCTCACGACACTCACCCTTTACATATTTATAAACATTGATGAGATCACCCCTGAATCTCCTCCAAGCTAAAGAGACCCAGTTCCGTCAGCATTTCCTCATACGGGAGATGCTCCACTCCCTTCATCATCTTCGTTGCTCTGCGCTGGATTCGCTCCAGCAGTTCCCTGTCCTTCTGGAACTGAGGGGCCCAGAACTGGACACGATATTCCATATGCAACCCTTTCTGAGTAGTACCAGTAATGTCACCAGCAGCTAGAATGGCAGCACAGTGATACCCTTTTTGCCCAATCGCAATTAACACAACAAAACCTTATAGATTACAACAGTCTGGCAGCATGTGCCAGAAACATGTCACTGCTCATGCCACTAACAACAATCTACCAACCCCTGCTTGGTCATTGAAGCAGTTAAATCATCACTTTGTTTATAGAATAGAAATGAGAATAGTTCCCTGGCCAAAAGAGTGAGCAGCAAGGATATCTAGAGGAAAATGGGTCTTGGTTGTCTGACAATGGTTCCCTTCAGTCTATTTATTCTCTCTAGTGAAGTTACATTAGAACAAAAGGGGAGACTGAATTTTTGCACTGCGCGGAACGGGTTAAGAAAAGCAACTCCCTGTATTCACAGATGCATTTCTGTTAAAAGGAATATGAGCCCCAGAGTGACTAGGAGTAAAAAGGGAATTGCAACCAGAAAATCAGCAGCCCACAAAATGGTACCAAGCCTGTTACAGAGAATACTATACAATAATAGAGATCATGTGTTAGGAAGGTGAATTAGAGGTGTAGTTATTAGAAGAGAAAATAAATAACATGTAATGAATTAAATTATAAATGAGCTGAAGAGGTAATGAAGTTTGAGTTTTACAATGAAATGAAATTCAAATGCTTCTTCTCTAAGAATTTGAACAATAGCTGTACAAGCTAGGCATCAGGGAGTCCTAATCCTATTAAATCTAATCACCACAATGTCTGTTTCTGCATACACAATGAGTTTGCACACAGGAGAATAAATTAAAGCACATACTTTTATCCAGACAACATGATGGGACAAATTCTGCCCTTCTAAAATGCATATGCGGTCACAACTTCTGATACGTTAATGTCATTAAGAGACTTAGGTGTTACTCAGACACAAGGGGTGTGATGATATTCTTGATCTACTTTTCATAATTTCTGAGTAAATTTTAACATGTTATTTCAAGTTTCTGTGCCATGATTACCTATTTATTCCTTCCTAGTAATACCCTTCTTTCAGTTAAAAAAAAACACAAACACTTTCTCTTCCCCCCCTGCCCCAAAAGGGAAAAGAAAAAAAAATTAGTACAATATTAGAATAATCTCCCTTGTCATCACAGGAGTCATTTTACTGTCATAATATACATGATGACTGCACTACAGATAATTTTTTTTTTCCTAACTCCTTTTCTTTCTCTTCTCTTAATTTCAGTTGCAAACTACTTTCTCAATCTGGTAATGAAAAATTAAAAGGAAAGGCATCATCCAGACCCAAATGAACCACTCTGACAGACAACTGATAAAAATGTTACCTATGGCTATTGAAGCAGGTGTGACATAAGAAAGAAGAAAACCATAAAGAGAAAGCAAATGGAGATTGGAGAACTAGAGGACAATGCAGAGCTCAATGAAACTGCAGCTTTTTTAAATCTTAGTAATTTTTCGCAGTGGACACTTGCGGGACAATAAGTCTCTGTTCTTGGGCATGTGAACTGAAAAAAATTTGAAAAGTTATTTCAATCTCTTTGCCTCTTCTCTGTGCCACGAATCTGGCTGGTTTTACCTTCTACAGTATGAATGTGTCAGTTTCCAGAGACAATGTTCCTAGTACAGCTATATTTAGTGTGACCTTAATCCTGCAAACACTTAGACACCAACTTCATTTAATTTTATGCAAGCATATTTCATGGGTGCTTCATGATACCCACTGTGAACATCAGGAAAGAATTTTCCTAAGCAGTCATGTATATTAGCTGTTTTACTATTTTTTATTTTTGTCCCTACTCTGAAATATCAGGAATACTCTGTCACCTGAAAATGGGATCCTGCATTTACTGTAGAGAATGAATATACTGATTTGGTATGACAGATACTATATCCCCTCTAAGGTGACATTTCATTTATCTTTTTCGTGGAGCATTTATATTTTGCTACTGGTGGTGACTGAGTTGTATCAGAGTAGGACTAGAGAAGACATCGCCGGAATAATTGCACATCAATTTTCCCTGCAGGAACTATAAAACCTAGTATTTGTATGGAAGGGGAAAGATCATTGAGGAGAAACATGCCTCTATCAAAATAACTACTATGAATAAAGTCTATCTGATGTGATGATCAGAAGTGTAGCTCCTTTGTAGTCAGTTTCCCCAGAGAATGTACCACTGACATTTTAAATTGCTGGGATTTGTCCTATCTTTCTTTGGTTTTACATAGGCTCATTAAGTACTTTGGGTCACAAGACCATAAGAATAAAATTATAATCACCTTGGAATTTAGTCTCCTTAAAAGAAATTTCATGGATGTGGATTACTGTAAGAACACGTGACTTCTGCAGGGGTGAAATGATCTTAAAGTGATGGGGTCCAGTTGGGAAAGAAATGTAAATACATAATGCCTATAGGCAGGTTGTGTCTGGATCAGTCTGTGAACAACAACATGTTGTACTTATCAAAGAAGAGATAATACTAGACACATCTGAATAACTTTTTTTTTTTTTTTAATAAAATAAAACCATGTTAGACAAGGGAAATGAAGTAGATGTAATCTATCCATATTTCAAAAAAGTATTTGATGTGACAATCAGTATTTAAAAGGGAGAAGATAAGGATTAGTGTATGAACTGTACAGAAGATAAGGGGTGGGACAGAGTAGAGAAAGCAACTGACCATGCTGAAAATGAAACAAGCTACTAGTAAGACATGAGAATGGCATATGGGACTGAGCTTGTTTGAATAGCTCAAAAAGCAGTAATGTGCAAATAAAAATTATAGAGATTTACAGAAATTCAGGATTCCTCTCCTAAGAAAATAAAAAAGGGAGGAAAAAAAAGAGAGAAAATGTGAATATCATAATAAAAATTTCAAAAGTCCCTGTAAGACTTTGCAAATATTAGTAATAGAAATAGGATTCTGGTTTAAAGTACAATGAAAAAGACCCTAAGAATTAATAGAATTTCTGTTGTAAACTTCGTGTTTTCATTTAGAAAGAGCAAGGAGAAGCCTCATTTTCTCCAGACTAAACAGCCCCAGTTCCCTTAGCTGCTCCTCATAAGACTTGTGTTCCAGGAACACCTCACGGGGCCCTGAGGAGACAGGGCTGACTGGCATGAAACACCAATGCCAAGCAGAAGACAAGAGGTGGGGGGATGGAATGGACAGTGACCTTGCAGTAATACCATGTGTATGAATGAGCACTGCAGCACAGGATGGCCCATGGTAATGATGAAGGAAGCTTGTCAATGTGATATTTTTGGATTTCACTAAAGCCTTGGATACTGTCTCTCACAGTATCCTCCTGGACAAGATGTGCAGTATATATCTGGATATGCATGTATCGTAGTAGGTGAGCAATCGGCTGGTGGGTTGTACTCAAAGGGTTCAAGTAAGTGGGATTATGTCAGGCTGGTGACCAGTCACTAGTGGTGTTCCAAAAGGATCCATCTTAGGGCAAGTACTCTTCAATGTCTTTATAAATGGCTTGGACACAGGACTTGAGGAAATACTAAGTAAGTTTGCTGATGATATTAAATTGGGAGGAGCTGTTGACATCCCAGAGGGCAGAGAGGCCCTGAAGAGTGATTTGAACCAATTGGGCAATTACCAGCTGCATGAAGGGCAAGTGCTGGATTTTGCACCTGGGACACGACAATCCCGGCTGTACATACAGACTGGGGAACAAGAGGTTGGAAAGCAGTTCTGTGGAGAGATATCTGAGGGTTCTGGTCAATAGCACATTGAACATGAGCCAACAGTGTACCCTGGCAGCCAAGAAGGCTACCTGTGTCCTGGCTGCATCAAGCACAGCATTGCCAGCCAGGCAAGGGAGGTGATTGTCCCGCTCTGCTCTGCACTGGTGCAGCCTCACCTGGAGCACTGTGTGCAGTTCTGGGTGACACAGCATAAAAAGGAATACAAAACTACTAGAGAGAGGGCTACAAAGTTGGTGAAGGGTTGGAGAGGAAGCCATATGAGGAGCAACTAAAGCCACTTAGTTTGCTCAGCCTGGAGGTGACTGAGGGGACACCTTGTCATGGCTAAAGTTTCCTCAAAAGAAGAGGAGGAGGGGCAGGTGCTGAACTCAGCACAACATGATAAGCAGTGTGTGGCCTGACACCCAAGAGGAAAAGCATATACTAGGGTGCATCAAAAATGGTATGAACAGCAGGTGAGAAAGGAGGACTGTCATGCAGGATTGGGTATAGTTGCCATCTCAACTTGAGACCAACACTTGAAGAAGGTTGCTAAGGTCCTAGAAAATGCCCAGAAGAGGGCAAAGAAGCTGGTGAAAATGACGAAGGAATGTATTGTGAAGTGTGGCTGAAGCATTTTTTGATTCCATTTACAGCAGTAGACAGGCCCACTCTTCCTGGGCTTGGGCCCTGCTAACATTTTGCCTGACCCTTGCTCTTTCAGGCAGCCAGGACACCCAGGCGGAGTGTCCAAATACAGCTGGCGGCCAGTCAGGAGTGGTGTTCCCCGGGGCTCAGTATTGGAGGCAGTTCTGTTTTCTCTCGCTGTCAATGATCTGGATGAGGAGATTGAGTGCAGCCTTAGTCAGTTTGCAGGTGACACCTAATTGCGTGGGAGTGTTGATGTGCCGAAGCATAGGAAGGCCATACAGAGGGATCAGGACTGGCAGGATTGTTGGGCTGAGGCCAATTGTATGAGCTTTAACAAGGCCAAGTGTCACAACAACCTACAGGCTTGGGGAAGAGTGGCTGGAAAGCTGCGTGGCAGCGAGGGATATGGGGATGTTGACTGACAGCAGCTGAAGATGAGCCAACAGTGTGCCCAGGTGGCCAAGAAGGCCAACAGCGTCTGGGCTTGTATCAGGAATACTGTGGCCAGCAAGACTAGAGAAGTGATTGCGCCACTGTACTCGGCGCTGGTGAGAGCGCACCTCAAATCCTGTGTTCAGCTTTGGGCCCCTCATTGTCAGAAGGACATTGAGGTACTAGAGAGAGTGCAGAGGAGGGTGACGAAGCTGCTGAGGGGCCTGGAGCACCAGTCTGAGGAGGAGCGGCTGAGGGAACTGGGGTTGTTTAGCCTGGAGAAAAGGAGGCTGAGGGGAGACCTTATCGCTGTCTACAACTACCTGAAAGGAGGTTGTAGCATGGAGGGTGCTGCTCTCTTCTGCCAAGTAGCAAGTGACAGGACAAGAGGAAATGGCCTCAAGTTGTGCCGGGGAGGTTGAGATTGGATATTAGGGAAAAATTCTTCACGGAAAGGGTTGTCGGGCATTGGAACAGGCGTGCCCAGGGAAGCAGTGGAATCACCATCCCTGGAGGTGTCTAAAAGTTGTTTAGATGAGGCTCTTAGGGACATGGTTACGTGCTAGAGTTAGGTTAGGTTATGGTTGGTGTTGGTGATCCTGAGGGTCTCTTCCAACTGAAACAATTCTATGATTCTGTGACCCGTGGGAATAGTTCAAAACTGCACCAGGGAGGCTTAGACTGGATGCTCAGGCAGCATTTCTTTACCGAGAGAGTGGTCAAACAGTGGAAGAGACTTCCCAAAGAGGTGGTTGGTGCCCCAGGCCTGTCAGTGTTTAAGAGGCATTGGGACAAGGCCGTTGATGACTTGAGGCCACTTCCTGTTGTACTATCGCTTGCTGTTTGGGAAAAGGGACCAACACCCTCCATGCTACAACCTCTCTTCTCTCTAGCGAGCACCAGAGGGTGGTGCAGCACCGGAACCGGCTCCCCACGGTGGTAGTCACGGCCTGGCCCCAAACCTGTAGGTATTCAAGAAGAGACTGGACAATGGTCTCAGGTACATGGTGTGAATTGTGGGGTTCTCATTTGCAGGGACAGGAGTTGCACTTGATGATCCTTGTTGGTCCCTTCCAACTCAGGACATTCTAGAATTCTGTGATTCTGAGAGTAGGATGTTTTTTTCCCTGAGTGATGGACAATGACATCACCAAGCGATGGATTGTGACCACACGTGCCTTGTTGCTTGTATCCGGGCGCCGAGTCTGACCCAGTCGGTTTTTGCCCGCACGCCAGCTGAGCGAGGACGCGAGGTTGGAGTGTTCTGCGAGGCGGTTCCTGGTGCTGAGGTTGAGTTCGGGGAGTTCTTCAGTGCAACTCTCAGTGCGCGACCCCAGAGCCATTGGAGGTTTTTGCCCGGTCCTGGCTTGTTCAGGCAGCTGGGACACCCAGGCGGAGCGTTCGCAGCAGCAGAGGTGAGCTGAGAGGAGAAAGCTCACCCTGGGGAGCTGGGAGGCTCTCCTTACTGAGGGGCCTGGGCATTGCTTCCAGCCCTGCCTGGACCAGCGATGGACTGTGGCCTCTCTTCCTTTTCTAGCGCGACACCCGCTGCTGCAGCGCCAGCGAGAGGGAGCAGCGTGACATCCTCGGCTCCCCACAGCCCACCGCCGCACGTGGAGAGCATGGCCGCGGAGCTGGACACCCGCTGTCCAATCTGCCTGGACAGCTGGGAGGAGGCCAGCTACGTCCTGCCGTGCCTCCACCAGTTCTGCTACCCGTGCATCGTGCGGTGGGCTGAGACCAAGCCCGAGTGCCCCCTCTGCAAGAGGAGGGTGACCTCCATCTTGCACTCGGTGCGGGCGGACGACGACTATGAGGAGTGGGTCATTCCACCACCTGTACCATCGGTCGTCGTCCGCCTGACAGCAGGGGCTCCCGGACACCCAGTCGCCCATGGGCATCACCAGCCTGCAGCAGCCCGGCCACCGGCTGCGGGGCGCCTGCCCACGGCTCCAGTGGGCGGCTTCTATGCCTGTGTCTGGGCATCCCTTTTCCGCGTCCACCCTGCTGTCCTCCAGCCCCTGATGCCCTGGCTGCATCAGGAGCTGGGGCAGCTCTTGGAGGATGCCCAGGAGGCAGCAGGAGCGCAGAGACTCATCATCTCCAGCCTGCGCTACTTCGGCCTGGATGAAGAGAGTCTGATCCAGATGCTGCAGGCCACCCTGGGCAGGCGCACCAGGAGCTTCGTACAACAGCTTGTCGACACCATCGTGCACCGGTGCAGCGGGGAGGTCCGACGTCAGCTGGGTCTCATGGACACCCGTGCTGCTGGGGAGCAGGAGGGCAGCCCTGAGCCTGCTCCGGGCCATGCTGCCTCCCACGGGGAGACTCCAGCCCCCAGCCCAGCTCTTCGGAGGAGAACTGACAGCCCCCGCAACGCTCCCCATCCAACCCACAGGGAGCAAGAAGAGCTGCAGGAGGACGCCGAGGAGGCCGTCCCTGGGCCCTCCACTTCCAGCCGAGGCAGCCAACGCTGCCTTGGGAGGCCCCGGCGAGCCTCGAAGAGGAGGGCTGGCAGCCCTGAGGACCCCACTCAGCCCTGCAAGAAGTCACCTCAGCATCAGTGATGCTGAGAGGATGGCTCAGGGGCTGCCAAACCATGACCACCATGGTAACTGGGGCTCAGGCCAATCCCCAGTTGATCCTGGCCCGCTAGATCTGGCTATAAGGCAATAAAAGAGAATAACAGCATGAAGACTGCCAAAAACATTTCAGGATTACTAATGAAGCAAGTGGTGTTGCTGTTCCCACCCGTGCTGCTTTCTCTCCCTTTTCCTAATACTGCCTTTGCCGGTTTCTCGCGTGTCTGCTGGGCCCTACTCCCTCCTCCACTCAGAAGCCTTGAAACTGGGTACAGCACCTGCAGGCTGGTACTAGCCACCGCAATGCCACTTTCCTGCCTTTCATAAACCCACGCTGACTGGGCCTGAATTGCTCGGTTGTCTTGTATGTGCCACATGATGGTGCTTAGGATGATCTGCTCCATTACCTCCCCTGGCACTCAGGTTGAACTGACTGGCCTGTAATTCCCCAGATCCTCCACCCGACCTTTCTTGTAGGTGATTGCCACACTTGCCAGCTTCCAGTCAACCAGGACCTCCACAGTTAGCATGTACTGCTGGTGAACGCTGGGAAGTGTCTTGGTGAGCACCTCCGCCAGCTCCCTCAGTACACTGGGGTGCGTCCCGTCTTGCCTCATAGACTTGCACGTGTCTAAGTCGTCTAGCAGGTCGCTGACCATTTCTCCCTGAATTATTAGGGCTTTGTTTTGCCCCGCTTCCCTGTCTTCCAGATCTAGGAACTCTGTACTGGGAGTACAACTGGTCTTACTATTAAAGACTGGGGCAAAGAAGGCACTTAGTACCTCAGCCTTTTCCTCGTCCCCTGTCACTATGTTTTCCCTCGCCTCTACCAGAGGGTGGAGATTCTTCTTAGGCCTCCTTTTGTTGCTCGTGTGTTTATAGCAGCATTTTTTGATCCCTTTTACAGTTGTAGCCAGGCCAGTTCTTGCTGGGCTTGGGCCCTTTTAACTTTGCCCCTGCATAACGTCATGGCATCCTTGTAGTCCTCCTGAGTAGCCTGCCCTGTTCTTCCAAAGGCTTTAAATTCTCCTTCTATTCCCAAGCTCCAGACGGAGTTCTCTATTCAGCCAGGCCGGTCTTCTTCCCCACCGCCACGTCTTCTGGCAAATGGCACACAATATTTAACAGTCCCAAGCAAATGTACGTTTATGCTTTCTATAGAACAAAGGCTTAGAAACATGGCTCTGTTCTCATTTTGGGATAACACATGCGCTGTTACTGGCTGTTCATGGGAAATGGTTAGTTTGATAACCACACCTTCAAAATAGCCTACTTGGGGAACTGAGGGAAAAAGTAAAGAATAACATTGCCAGAAACCAACAAACAAGCAAACCAACTAACAAGCAAACAAACAATTCCTCAGGCTTCAATTCTGGGGCCGGTTCTGTCCAATATATATATAAATAAACCATCTGGAAGCAGGAGTTAAAAGCACTATTAGCAAGTTCGCTGATGATCCCAAACTGGGAGGTGCTGTTGACTCTCTTGAGGGACAGGAGGCTTTGCAGAGGGATCTCGGTAGATGGGAGTACTGGGCAGTCTTTAATGGGATGAACTTTAACAAGTCCAAAGGCCAGATTCTGCACCTAGGACAGAGTAACGCTGAGCACAAGTATAGACTGGGAGAGGAGTGGCTGGAGAGCAGCCCTGCAGAAAGGGATCTGGGGGTGCTGGTCAACAGCAGCTCAAGATGAGCAGCAGCGTGTGCCCTGGAAGCCAAGAGGGCAAAGCGCATGCTGGGGTTCATCAAACAGGATATGACCAGCCAGGCAGTAGAAGTGATTGTCCCGCTGCATTCAGTGTTGGGGTGGCCTCATTTTGAGCACTCTGTGCAGCCCTGGGCCCCACCACTGAAGAAGGACGTGAAGGTCCTAGCAAGTGTCCAGAGGAGGGCAACAAAACTGCTGAAAAGGTTGAAGGAATGTCCTGTGAGGAGCGGCTGAGGCCTTTGGGCTTGTCTAGTTTGGAGAAAAGGAGGCTAAGGGGCAACCTCATTGCTCTGAGGTGGAGAGGGTGGTGCTGAGCTCTTCTCCCTGCTCTCCAGTGACAAGGCACTGGATAAAGAACTGGCTGGAGGGCCGGGCCCAAAGAGTTGTGGTGAACGGAGCCAAATAGGCTTGGCGGCCAGTCAGGAGTGGTGTTCCCCAGGGCTCAGTATTGGAGGCAGTTCTGTTTTCTCTCGCTGTCAATGATCTGGATGAGGGGATTGAGTGCAGCCTGCGCCCGTTTCTCATGTGTCTGCTGGGCCCTACTCCCTCCTCCACCCAGCAGCCTTGAAACTGGGTACAGCGCCTGCAGGCTGGTACAGAAGCCCTGTGGAGAGTCTCTGGCTGTGTGCTGTGAACAAGCCAGGGCTTGATGCGGCTGTGCTACACGGAAGGATTTCCCTGAGACACCAGAGACAAAAGGAAAGTAAACAGAACCTGCTCTGCCCTCGACCCAGGCTGCAGGAGGGGCGTTGCCGCTGCGCATGAACAGTCTGTGAACAGTGCCCTGCAGCCAATCACCATAGTGGGGGGGGATGAGTGACTGTAAGTGTAACCAATTGTAGCCTGCACTTGCCGCATGGCCTTTTGGTATAGAGTATATAAGGCTTGGAAAAACGTGGTCTCGGGGACATTGATATTCAGTGTTGTTTAAGAGTTCATTAAAGAGTACGGATGGTAAATTCACATTGAATTCGACTCCTTACTCTCGCCCGGCCCGCCCGTTCGATCAAAGAGCTTATGCCGGCGTCTGGATTCGTCGAATTAATTCTTGCTACAAATGGTAGCAGAAGGATGGATCGTTAGCAAAGCATAACGCTCTGGATTGACATTACTGCGGTAAGCAGCGTTCATAAAAACGGAGCCAAGCCGGGGTGTAGGATTGTGTGCTTAGTCCGACGGGCACCGTCGAGCTGGCCACTCACGTCCTACGTTAAGACCGTGCTGATAAGATAATGGATATTGAAACAGCCGCGGCACTGCTGACGACTAAGAGAGGTATTGAATCGTCACAGGAAAAGCTAATCACATTGATTTTTTTAGCTCAGAAGTGGGGACAGTTTGGAGAAGTTCCACTTTTGTTTTCCCCAACGGAATGGAGATCAGTGGGGGACACTATGTGGGACAAAACTATCAGAGGGGAAGGAGAGAAAGAAATTAAAGCTGTGAGAGAATTGTGGAAAACCGTATTAGAATCATTAGAAGTTATGAAATCGGAACAACGTGCCACTCTAAGAGCCGCGGAGGCGCTTGTCCAAGAACAAACCTGGACTGATAAAACTTGTCGTCCAAAAGAAAAGAGGGGCCTGTGGGCTACTCTGTGGGGTCTGCCTGCCGTTCGGGGTGGTCGCGGGGTCCCGGCTCAGCCAATACTTTCACAATCCGATCTGCAACGCGGATTAGAAACTTCGCGGCTCGTAAACAAAGGACCGGAAGTTTCCCCCTCCGAGTCTCTGGGGCAATGTGCCAAGAAAGCGGAAGTGCAACTAGGGGACTGTCCGGATGTGGGAGGCCCTGAGTGCCGCCCTCCTCCTACCGCTCCGCCTCTGCCCTGCCCCGAGCCGGACGCCCCACCTCCCTCCGAGAAAAGCGTGGGGGCCGGGCCCGGACCGGCCGGGCCGCCGCCGCCGCGAGGGCCGGGGCCGCCTCAAACTTTGCCTCCGCAAGCACCCGCGGAAGTTTTTTGTGAGCCTCCTCCTACATCATTGGGCTCACCCCAAGCAGTAGAGCAGTTACTGCAAGTTATTACCAACAAGCTTGAACAACTTAAGAGTGTCAAATGTAGAGAAAAATAAGGAACAAATTGAGTTTCAAAAACCGGCTTGCCCTTCACAAACAATGCAATCAAAGGTACCTATAGATTCTACTGACCAGCCACAGCCCCGACGTGGCAGATGGTCAGGGGTCATCAAAGATGCCATTCTAGAAGGTGATTGGTCTCCAGCAAAATTAGCCCTACCGGTAATTCAAAATATGAACACTCAGACAGCGGTATGGGAACCACACGATTGGAAAATCTTGCAGCAAGCAAAACAACCAACCACAAACTATGGTGTACGTTCAGCAGCTACCAGACACAAAGAACATCTCCGAACCTATATCACAATCAGCAACCAACCATGAACCAGGCTTCTTTCACCTCAACAAGCCAAGCACCACAGGAAGCCTCGGAGTTGATGTGGAGACAGCAGTAGATATAACATTGACCAATACTGCAATTCACAGAATACCAACTAGTGCTAAAGGACCTTTATTTCGACAAGATAGTCTCATTGGAGGCCTATTGATTGGCCGTTCTTCTGCTAGTATCAAAGGTCTTATAGTAATACCAGGTATAATTGATGCAGATTTCACAGGAACTGTTCAAATCCTGACCTATACTCTGCATACGCCAATTTTTATTCCTTCTGGGAGTAGAATAGCTCAGGTAGTAGCATTGGAAAACTGCCTACCAATGCTTCCAGGAGTTCCTCCAGCATCCTCAACAGAAAGGCGTGATAAAGGATTTGGATCGACAGGTCCTGCAGTTTGCTTCACCTCATCAATGACTCAGCGTCCCATGTTACGTGTGCAACTATTTCAGTCTGATTCTACTGTTGTTGTAGAGGTAAATGTAATGCTTGATACTGGAGCTGATGTCTCCATCATTAGTCAATTCAAATGGCCACAAAATTGGAAACTTCAAAAATCAATCACTTCCACTGTTGCTGGAGTAGGGGGTCAAACTACTCCAAATATAAGTGTTGATCCCATTTCCATTAGTTTCCCTGAAGGTCAATGTGTTACCCTTAGGGTGTATGTAATGGAATTGCCAAGCAGCCTTGAGGCGCTTATTGGCCGTGACGTCTTGGGGCAACTTGGTACCGTGTTAACTACTTTGCCTTTTCCTTAGAGGTCACTGGAAAGCAGTTGCCAAACCCTCCATTGACCTGGTTAACAGATAGCCCAGTTTGGGTTGACCAGTGGCCATTAACAGAAGAGCGACTGCAAAAAGCACGTGAATTAGTAGAAGAGCAATTAATTGCAGGCCATATCAAGCCTTCTACTAGTCCATGGAATACCCCGATTTTTGTAATACCAAAAAAGCGTGGAAAGTGGCGATTATTACATGACTTGCGAAAGGTAAATGATCAAATGCAAGCCATGGGTGCTTTACAGCCTGGATTACCATCACCTGTAATGTTACCAGAAAATTGGCATATTCTAATTATAGATTTAAAGGATTGTTTCTTTACCATTCCTTTACATGAACAAGATACACAGCGTTTTGCATTTACACTGCCTTCAGTAAACAAAGCGGAACCAGCTAAAAGGTATGAGTGGGTAGTGCTACCGCAAGGTATGAAAAATTCTCCTACACTGTGCCAAATGTATGTTGCATGGGCACTTCAACCTATTCGTGCATCATGGAAACAAACAATTATTTATCATTATATGGATGATATTCTGTTCTGTCAACAAGCTGAGTTCACAGAAAGTTCCATAGTCCAAATTATGATCAAACTCAAAGAAAAGGGGTTGGTACAGCTCCAGAGAAAGTTCAAAAGTCTGCACCCTGGAAATACCTTGGTTGGTCCATTTGTGATGCACAGATTCGTCCACAAAAAATTGAATTACATACTGATTTACAAACATTAAATGATGTCCAAAAATTGTTAGGGGACATACAATGGATTAGAAATTGCGTAGGCATTACTAATAATGATATAGCACCTCTTACTTCACTTCTAAAAGGAGGTGATCCAGCTAAGAAAATAAGCTTAGAGTCCGTGCATCTCAAATGTCTTTCTGATATTATACAAAAAGTACAGACAAATTGGTCTAGCCGAAGAGTTTCTGATCGACCAATTTCCCTCCTTATTAGCAATCTAGAACATCCGTGTGCAGTCATCTGCCAGTGGCAAAACAAAGACGGGGAATTCCCCATAGATGTTGCTACAGATTCTTCCTTTTGTGCCACTGTCAGATTGAAAACAAAAAATGATTTACGATTATTAGAATGGATTTTTCTCAGTGTCCAACCAAAATTCAGTATTCAAACAAGACCAGAAGCAATTGGAGAATTGATTCGAAAAGGAAGATCTCGAATATTAGAAATTAGCGGTCAGGAACCAGATGATATCAGTATTCCGATAAATGGAGCTGATTTAGAATGGTGGCTGAGACATTCGATGCCTATACAGAATGCATTATTAGGATTTATAGGCAAGGTACATTCACGACAACCAAAAGGTAAACTATGGCAATTCCTTAGAACAAATCAGTGGTTAGAGAGAAGCAAAGTAAAAGCAAAACCTGTTGAAGGCCTTACAGTATATACAGATGCAGGAAAACGAAGACACCAGGCAGCATGTGTCTGGCAAGAGAATAGTCAATGGAAACAGCATTTAATTGAAGGTTCAAAAGAGGATTCATTGCAGACTTTAGAGCTCACAGCAGTAATATGGGCCTTGAATAATTGGCTGAAATCTGCTTTAAATGTTGTCACAGATTCTTTGTATGTAGCAGGTGTAATACCCAGAATGGAAAATGCTCTGCTAAGACAATCGAATAATCCTCGATTAGGAAAATTGTTTGTACAATTGAGAGCTATTTTAAATCAAGGAAAAGAACCCTGCTGTGTGATTCACATCCGCAGTCATCAATGGAATCTTGGTCTAGGTGAAGGAAATCAAATTGCAGATAGTTTAGTAAGTTCTGTACAGCACATGCCTCCTGTGATCATTCATCATTATCAGATCAGACTAGGAAGGAAAAACACTTTACCAGAATTCATGGTGAGATATCGTGATCCCACCACTGGATTGTGGAAGGGACCAGTACCTGTTATTTTTAATGGTAGAGGGTATATGTGTCTCTCCACAGATCAAGGTCCATTGTGGGTTCCAAGCCAAGCAGTAAAGCCGGAGTTGAAACAAACTCAACCAAGTCAACTCCCTGCAGCAGAACCTTCGGAGGTCACAGAGTGAGGTGTAACCTTTGCATTGATTTAGCTGTGACATGTATGCGTACTATAGTTATATAAGTAGATCTTTAAACACCACTACCTCTTGAGTAAGTTTATCAACACCCAGCACATCGTTTGTTATAAGTTGAGTACCTTTAAACCAAAGTTCTTGGAATTTGTTTAATCAATCCATTGCGATATTTAAACGGCAATGGAATACCTCAGGTTTATTGCAAAGTGCACTGTTTATGTTGATTGTTATTGTTATTTATATGTTATGTATAAGTTGTTTTTTATCACATATCAAAGAAGGATTAGTACACACAGCTGATCAATCCTGGCTTGTCCAAAAAGAAAAAAAAAGGAGGAATTGTGGAGAGTCTCTGGCTGTGTGCTGTGAACAAGCCAGGGCTTGATGCGGCTGTGCTACACGGAAGGATTTCCCTGAGACACCAGAGACAAAAGGAAAGTAAACAGAACCTGCTCTGCCCTCGACCCAGGCTGCAGGAGGGGCGTTGCTGCTGCGCATGAACAGTCTGTGAACAGTGCCCTGCAGCCAATCACCATAGTGGGGGGGGATGAGTGACTGTAAGTGTAACCAATTGTAGCCTGCACTTGCCGCATGGTCTTTTGGTATAGAGTATATAAGGCTTGGAAAAACGTGGTCTCGGGGACATTGATATTCAGTGTTGTTTAAGAGTTCATTGAAGAGTACGGATGGTAAATTCACATTGAATTCGACTCCTTACTCTCGCCCGGCCCGCCCGTTCGATCAAAGAGCTTATGCCGGCGTCTGGATTCGTCGAATTTATTACTACTACAAAGTCCAGCTTCAGCTGCGCCAGGGCCTTCCTGACCGCATCTGTGCACAATTGCGTAGTGTCCCTATACTCTTCCCACGACACCTGCCTGTCCATTTCCTTCTTGCCCTTTTGTTTGACCAGCAAGTCTTGACTCAGTTGTGCCAGTCTCTGGCCTTCCTTTTCTGATTTCTTATACCTGGTGATGGAGAGCTCTTGCGCTCTATGGAAAGCATCCTTAAAGTTCTACCAGCTCTATTGTGCTCCCTTGTCCCTGAGGGCAGTTTCCCAGGGGAACCAGCTGACTAACTCCTTGAACAGCTGAAAGCTTGCTGTCCTAAAGTTCAGGATCCAGACTTTACTCTTTGCCCCTCCTATGTGACACTCCATCAGTGCATGATCACTGCAGCCCAGGCTGCCTCCAAGCTTCATGTCCCCAGTTAGCTCACTTGCATTGGTGACCATCAGGTACAGTATAGCAACTCCCCTGTTAGGACTTCCTATTACCTGGCTGAGAAAATTATCTTCAGTGCACTCTAGGAGTCTCCTGGATTGCCAACAGCTTGCTGTGCTACTTTTCCAGTAGATGTTGGGGTGGTCAAAGTCCTCCAGCAGTCTGTGAGCCTGCAAGAGTGATACCTCCCATAGATGGAGTAAGAAGGCTTCATCAATAGTCCCACTTTGAGGAAGCAGACTGTAGTAAACACCAACAAGTAACTTTCCATTTGTTTTCTCAGTCTGTGATTCTTACCAATATGTTGCAATCTGCTCGTGGCTGTTATTCAGAGACAGGCCTTCACAATCCATCCGCTTCTTGAAACACAGAGAACAGAACCTGCACCCTTCCTTCTTTGCCTGCCCCTTCTGAACCGCCTGTCCTTATCGATAGCTGCACTCGAGTCAAGGGATTCATCGCACCAAGGTTCTAGTAATGGCAACTAGGTCACAGCTCTCTAGAGGCCCGGTGGGTTCCAGCTCCTCCTGTTTGTTGCCCATGTTGTGAGCATGGGTGTAGAGGGACCACAGATGGGCTAGTGACTCTGTCACCTTCTTAGAGAAACACCCCTTAATTCCTTGGATGTATTTCACTGATGTTCCCTTGTTAGTTCCTATTACCACAGGACCCCCTCGCTCATCTCCGTGAGACTGCAGGCGTGCTCTAGTGGAGACAGCAGGTCTCAGAACAACAGGCTGAGGGTCCTCACTTGTAGCCCATCCCTCTAGCCTTGGTGTGTCATCCTATGGCTTTCAGAGGTGAGTCTGATGTTACCCCCTCACTCTTCAAGTCTGATTTAAAGCTTTGCCAGTCAGCCCCACTAGCTCATGAGCAAAGACACCTCGCTTTCAGAAAGGTGACTGCCATCAAATGCCAGCAGGCCTAATGCCTTGCAGAACTTCCTGTTATCAAAAGCCCCAATATTCTGGTGCTGACCCCAGCCATGGAGCTGTGCATTAATAGACTGCATCTATCTGTTTCTTAGACTGTCATTGCCTACAGCTGAAAGGATAGAAGAAGAATTACCTGTGCCCTGGTTCCCCTAATCAACCGTCCCAAGGCCCTGAAGTCTCCTTCGATCACCCGTGGACTGTGTATTGCATCTTCATCACCACTCACATGGAAGAGCAATAACAGGTAATATTCTGAGTGACGTACCAGACTAGGCCCTTCTTTGGTGATGTCCTTAACTCAGGCTCCAAGGAGGCAGCAGACTTCCCTAAGAGGAGGGTCTGCCCTGTATAGTGGGCACTCTGAAGAGATACGTGCATTTGCAGAGGTAGGTAGATGTGGCCCAATTCATCCCAAAGGGTTGAAACCCAGTGATGTGCACCATGAAGGAATTTGAACAAGTTTCCAATTCCTTTCACCTGAGAAATATCCCACCTTGCACTGCTGCTTTGGCACTTGCAGAGCAGGCTTCATTAGCAAAAACCTTCTGATTACAGCTTCTGTCACACAGCTCCACTCAGGTAACAGATGTACTACCCACACACCAGCTATCTTGACACTTAAAGCTTGGATCTAACTTTTCATGACTCCATGAAAAGCTAGGAGAAAAGCCTCAGTATCTTTCTTTATCTTTTTTTTTTTTTTTTCCCCCAGGATTGAGATTAAAGTGCATTAGCATTCACACTACTTAAATTCTGTGATATTTTTGCACATTCTCCAGCATGCTGCATGTCTCAAGAGCCAGGGTTGTCTCTGCTGCACAGGATCATCTCTAAGATGACAGTGCATAGTGACCAGGTCATACCCCTCACCTGAGCAGAGCAGTATCGCCCGGCTGACATACGTTCCAGATCCTCATATTACACACTGACAGCACATCCTTTCTCTTCTGGCATCCCAGTTGCTGTGCATAGGGGGCTGCCAAACAGTGCTGCCCTGGCATGAAAGCAGGGGTCCCAGGGTCTTCAAAACTTCTCAAGACACTCTATCAAAGTGTCCTTTGCAGCATTCTGTTCCTGGGCAGTGGGAGCAAGACAGCCAACAAAAGAAAGCAAGATAGAGACATTACTAAAGCATTATCCAGTTGCAGCTCAGCTCTGCTCGTAACCCCACTTTGCTGTAAAAAGATGGTGTACATATGTGTGTGACATGCTGTTGCTCATTTGCCTGTTCTTCAGTTAGCTTCATGCCAGTCAGTTCCTGCAACTGGTATACCTTTTCTGGGATTAATGTGATTGGGAGCCACAAGAAACACGGTGGACTTCGGGGCCTACCATGATGCTATTGCAAGTACAAAAAGTAAAACTCATCTCTTGACCAGGTTCAAAATAAAGTTATGTGTTCATTCACAAGACTTAAGTAATTGTTAACAGGCTTTGCTAAAATGATTGCTTCTATTAGTCATCCATAAAAGATAAAATTTCATTTTTAAAATTTCATCATTAACCGTCAGTAAAGGTTTAAATGAGACGAGACATTTTACTATCATAGAATCATAGATTATTTGGAAGACATTCTCTAGATCATTGAGTCCAACCATTAACCTAACTCTGGCACTATACCATGTCCTACAGAACCTCATCTAAATATCTATTAAACACCTCCAGGGATGGTGATGACTCAACCACTTCCTTGGGCAGCCTGTTCCAGTGCATGACAATCCTTTCTGTAAAAAATTTTTCCTCATCTCCAATCTAAACCTCCTCTGGTGAAACTTGCAGCCATTTTCTCTCATCCTATCCCTTACTACTTAGGAGAAGAGACCAACACCCTCCATGCTACAGCCTCATTTCAGGTAGTTGTAGAGAGCGATGAGGTCTCTCTGTCATACAGTTGAGAGTGAAAGAGGTGTGTTTCCAGCTGGGAGAGTTCAGCACCCCAGAGGATGATTCATGCTTTAAAATATGTGTCCAAGATATATGGGAAGTGTGATACAGTTCCTGAAGAGATGGATTTGTGATTGATGATGTGACACTTCCTGTGTTGTGGCTGCCATCAAGACCTGCCCAGGGGAGGGTGTGGAGGAAAATGGGCACCCTGGAAAGTATGAACTACCAGCGAAGTCCAAGTGAGTTAGGGCTGTTAAGAGTAAGGACATCAAGATCTATGGTGGGAGGTATTTACACTTTACTGTTTTTCTGTAAGAGGTTATTGAAATGAGAAAGGAAGCAATCTTGAGAAGATTGGAAATTTCTATGAAAAAAATGCAATTATCTGTCAGAAATGAGGTATTGATTCTGATACTGCTATTCTTCTGATTCTCTTGAGGCCACTTTTCTGTTGTTTTTGAACATTGATCTCTAAAAACCTTTTTTGAGGTAAAAGCAGGAACAATAAAACTGATTGACTCTCAAGTTCTTAAAAGTCTCTATGAAACAATGGTGTCTGCATACACTAGGGAAGAAGAGAAACAGGTTTGATGTCCGAGCATCCATTCCAAAGGATATTGTATTTCATAATGATCACATTGAGAGAGGCTGTAAAGAAAAGCACCTGTAGGACTCCATCTAGATTGAAATGCCAAAAAGCCTCCCACCACATAGCAGGATGAGGCTAGGTGAGAGAGCAGAACATTGCAGAATATTTGCCAAGCTTTGTAATTCTTGTCTTTTTTTTTTTTTTCTTTCATGTAAATGCTCGCACAGAGTAAAATCATTTGCCAAACTTTATTCTTAAATTTGCTGCTGCTGTATTTTTCTGGAAGGTGTAAGTCACAATATCACCTCTAAATGAGCTCTGTGGGATCACACAGAAGCTCAGCAGAATCTGAGAACAGTCTGAGGTGAGGAAAGGCCCTCACAAGTGGTTTTGGGCAATACCAGAAGATGTTCAGTCTAGAGTGAAGGATTATAATTACAGTTTTCCTTAATTAATTTCCCATTTCCATTAATGTTATTGGCACATCCTACTGATGCCATATAATCCAAATGTTGGGTTCACAGAACGTCTATACATGTCCAAAGGACATGAACTTGATGAGCCACGAAACTACCTCTGCAAAGGGAATATAAGAGGGAAAAAATGGTCCTGCCTTCAGTTGGAATCAAGTTCTACTAGAGAACCAGGGTCCCATCCAGATCACAGAACACTACTATCCATTTTAAATTATGAGATTACAGCAGTTATTGTAGCCTGGTTATTGATTCCAATTCAGTTGTGAGCCAGAAGCTGCACAATGACAATGTGAATTTTGTTAAATATCACTGTGAAAACTCACATAGCTTTAGATAACAAATCTGTTGAGAAATGATGAGACCTCTCCCTCCCTGAGATTTAGAAACTGTGCAATGTGCAAGTCAGTAGGACCAGGGTGCATGTCAGAATTTTGGATGTGCTCAGGTGCAAGTTAATTCAATTTGTCACCAGGCACAGCTGCTGGTACCTGTGCAGAGCCCCTGCACCAGCGCCAGCACCTCTGTGCGAGGCCAGGGCTGTGCCCAGGGCTGCTGAGACACTAACTGATGGGGTCAGAGCAGATCAGAGCAGATCAGTGCCTTCTCATCCCAGATGGTGTAATGAGGCAGATCCAAAAATAAGGTTTAAATGCTTGATTCACTTCAGCTTTTCTATTAAGTGACATAAATCCTGAGGAGAATTTTACTTGCACGTGTGAGTCTGATTATATTAAACGTGCTAATGGTACCACTAATCATCATGCCAATAAATAATTTCTAATCAGGACAGCACTCCATGCTGTAACAGCAGGATTATTCTGTTGTGTTGTTTACTGTTGATTTCTTTCCCCATACATGCTCTTTAAACAGGAAGCAGATATGAATGTAAACTTATTAGAAATGTTGCATAAATCTAAGACACTAATTCTTAGCCAGTGTAATCCTGAATATTTTTAGCCTGTTCTGTAAGCCGTCAGAATAAATTCATCTGAAAAAGTGACTGAGTGGTTTGAATTTCCTGGGGCTGAATATATGTACCTCTGGTTCTAGTACTTCCTCACATAAATCTTTCTGGTTGCAGATTTTTTGAAAGTGTCTGTTACTGGTAAATCATATTTTCAAGAAGAACTCAGCTCCTCCCAGGAGATATTCATTTGCCTTCTGTTCTATTTTACTCAAAAGCTGAATCTTCAACTGCCTTATTTTTCAATTTTCACTGCATTTTTTAATTGATTCCATAGTGATGGCACTTGCAGACTTCATTTAACAAATATATTCAAGTAGCATTTTCATTTCACTTCACATTTCCATTTCTTTCCACTTCCATTTAACTTACATCTTCCTCTTTAAACCACTTACGTTTAACATGATTGTAATAATAGCTTTGCTTTGGGGGTGTAAATTATATATGAAACCCATGTAAGCTCAATCTCTTAAAAATACAAATTTTAATAAAAGGAAATTGAATGTTGAATACTCAGGCTTGTGGTTTAAAGGTAATTCTGACTCTACGTGAAGTAAAACTGAACTGGTCATTTTCCTTTCCCTTATTTTTGTTAAAAATGTAGTTTAGTTAATATAAACGATCATTTGACTGCATATTTGCCCATGGTATCTTTTGCTTCAATTGCATGCTACAGCGAAACAAAGGACGTTAGTTTTCATTCTTTTCCTAATGATGGAGAAGAAATATGTCTCTCCTTTGAATGTTTAAAAAAAATCTGAAGTATTTTTATTTTCTTGAAGGCTGTTTTAATGGCAATTAGTCACAAATGGTTACATTTATTAAGAATATATAATTTTAATGCATATTTTATCTAACTTCCTTTTTTATTATTCTATATAACAGAGCAATATGTTGCTCCAATAGTTTATGTTTCAGGGATAAAAATAAAAAAGTTTTAAAACTGTCCTGGAAAAAGTTTTAATCAACTACAGTGTGAAGTTCTACGCTTTTGCTGAATAGGGTTTTTTTTTTGAAAGATGCAGATTAAGCATCATTAAAGCATCTTCTCATTTACAGTGTTACATCTCTCAGCAAAGGCATCTGTTCTCCAGGCCCTCTGTGGACACTCCTAGCCAGAAAAACAAAAACAAAACACCTGATTTGAAAGCAAAGATAGAAGGTATCCAATCAGAGAAAGAAATAATAAGGGAATATGTGAGACAGAAAAAGTAGTGCTCAATGGGCTTAGTACATCTTGAAGCTGCATTATCCACCCAGAAGCATCACTGATGAGACTTTTTCTTCAGATAAGACCTGAAAATGGCTTTTTAACCAGAACTGAGCTGAGGGAGCCATCTTCAATGGTTTTGTAAACTATTCAGATGCTGTTTATTGTGCTTAGTGTTTCTTTCAGTCTAGGCATCTCTTTTAAATAAAATTTATTTTTGTAGATGGAAACCTCTCAGTCACTAAGCAGATACAGCAGGTAAGGACAGCATCTGCACTCCAAAGGATTGTTCACACACTCACTACTCAGGTGTATTGTAAAAATCTGAGTATAAATATTTGCAAAATCTAAGAACACAAGGAAAAGGCATTCTTGGAAAGGACAACAAATGTCAGTATATGTGAATAACACAGAATACAAACACTGAAGATGTGTTTGAATATTACATAACATCAAAAGTTTGAAAATTCCATTTTTCTTTTAGATTCTGGGAAAGAAAAAATAGTGTTGAGCAAAGACCTCTCTTATTCCTTCCCTGAGGCACACCTGCCATCTCTCTTCCCTTCCCCTTCCCCTTTCCCTTGCCCTTCCCCTTCCCCTTCCCCTTCCCCTTTCCCTTTCCTTCTTTCCCCTGGATCACCTGGCTTATACTATCAGAACGCTTATACTAACTTCTTTCTCAAATGCCTGTGACTCAGGACAAGTCTTCTGAGTTCTCTAATATTAGCATGAATACTATCCCTTTGTGGAGAGTCTCTGGCTGTGTGCTGTGAACGAGCCAGGGCTTGATGCGGCTGTGCTACACGGAAGGATTTCCCTGAGACACCAGAGACAAAAGGAAAGTAAACAGAAGCTGGTCTGCCCTCGACCCAGGCTGCAGGAGGGGCGTTGCTGCTGCGCATGAACAGTCTGTGAACAGTGCCCTGCAGCCAATCACCATAGTGGGGGGGGATGAGTGACTGTAAGTGTAACCAATTGTAGCCTGCGCTTGCCGCATGGCCTTTTGGTATAGAGTATATAAGGCTTGGAAAAACGTGGTCTCGGGGACATTGATATTCAGTGTTGTTTAAGAGTTCATTGAAGAGTACGGATGGTAAATTCACATTGAATTCGACTCCTTACTCTCGCCCGGCCCGCCCGTTCAATCAAAGAGCTTATACCGGCGTCTGGATTCGTCGAATTTATTACTACGACATCCCTTAAATAGCCTTTTTTTGCTCTTTAATTTTCAGTGAAGGAAAGTACTGCATGCCCATGAGCAGTAGCACAATCCGGTGTGAACTGCAGTAGACATTACACCTAATAATCATTCTTCTGCTGCTTGTGTAAAGTATTCATAACTTGTGCCCTTTCATTAATAACGGTTGAACCAAGCCACTGGTGTAGAAATAGCTGTAATTGCTGAGATAGCTTGGCACAAGACTCCTGATTTAAATCAAATCTCATGTGCTTGAAAATGTCTTTCTTGACTTTAACACAATCATCTGCACTGGTACAATAAAGCCTCTTTACTGCATAGCATTATATAGCAATATAGCTAAGTCTAAGGTGGTTTTGGCAGATGTATTACAGAAAATGTAGGTAAGTATGTAAGCCAAAATCTGCTGAACTACACAGTATACCCTGTCAAGTCTCTTCTGTATTCCTCGATGGATATTTCATTCAAGAGTGCCTCCCTAGTCCCTCATGAATCATTTAATTGGCCACAATAAGTGGCTGTTTATTACAAAAGTTGTTGTTTATGGCAGCATAGTACTTAACTCATCTTCTTTCTCAAACTGAGCTCTTATGGCTATTCCAAATCTATCTAGTCACTGGTCTGCTTTGAATGTCTTAGTTGTCTATGTTTACTCACTTTAAGTTAATGCTTGTTGCTCTCCTCATAATTTTAGCTGATGAAATAGTTAGTATTCATTCAGAATAGCCAGGGCACCAACCTAAATTCAGGTATGAATTTCAAAGAGATTATCTACATAGTACTTGATTCACAATTGCATATACACAGTTTCCACTAACACAATCAAGAAATTATTGTGTCATTTATTACTGCAATGAGCATGCAGCTGGAACAAAACCAAACCAAACCAAAACAACTAAAAAATAATTTTTACGTGCAAAAAATGAATGGCAATATGTTATCAGATTTTCATTCCTAAAAATACATCTGGAACTCACAGGTCCAGACTACCATCCATTAGCTCTGAAAACCTGTGTTTTACTTATGACAATTAAATATCTAATCTTTGGTTGCTCAGCAGAAACAATATCTTGACACAATGTGGGGTACTATTAGACAACAGGTTACTAATATCTATGCTAGGAAAATTTGAATTAGTTGTACATTCCATTATTTTTGTACTAAATGTGCAAACAATTTGTGATGACCCATGAAAGTGAGAATAATTAAGTTTTTCCTGAGTCGCTAGCATATTCAAACCAACTTCTGAGTTCAATAGGAGTTTGGAAGGCTGTAATGACCTATAGGTTGTCAACATTGAAATATGTGAGAAAGTCAGTTACAATTTACAAAAGATATGGAAAAATGATAACTGAAATAAAGTCACTTGTGTAACATTCTCTTCCGTATATGAAGCGGAAGTTTATTTCCAGAATAAATAAATTGGAACCAGTCTGAGGCCTCTCTCATTGTGAAGTGACCAGACAGAAATTTAGTAATGTTGAACCAACCTATGCACTTTTCCTGCCTGTTCGTGCATAGATAGACTTAAAGGTCTGGCCTACTGCCAAGTGTTGGTTGTGTAACTGTCCTTACTAAATATGAACTAACTTTGATGCTTGCTGTGATATCTTGCTGGTCTCACTGTCAAATACTGGTTTAGTTTTACTCTATATGGCCTCCTCTAGTAAGTACTTCACAAATGACATCCTGTTTTGGTCAGGTAAGCAAGGTGTGAGACTACTCCATAGCAGGATATTACTTTCCCAGTTCATAAACCACAACATGATCTCTTGTATGGCTTTATTGGCATTGCATAATGACGAAAAATTAGAGTAAAGCTGTCTGTAGGTACCAAAGTGCTGAATTTGCATTTTTAGCAAAGACTTTGGCCATACAGAAAACAGAGTGAATACAATCCCATGGTCTAACAGGTGAAGCTTGTCCTTAACAATCCCACAATACAATTTATACAATAAGCTAGAAGAATGTATACATGATTTGATATGATACTGAGCTGTCAAAATTAGAGCAGATTAACTTGGATGCTCTTGAGTAGCCAAATGGAAAATTAGAGAATATCCTAAGCATATTGATTTGTGAATGACCACCAGGGACAAAGATCTGATCTTTGCAAAACAGGTTTGGTCTTGAGTTAAAACTTGAATGTGTGTTAGCAGATATAATTTTCATGGTGAATGAATCTTGAGTGCTGTAAAATACTAAACAGTTGTTTGACTAACAAGAAAACCACAACAGTTTTGTAAAATCACTGTCTGTTATTTTAGATAAGATATTTACCATATGGGATAGTAAGCTTCCTAATTCAGGAATTTAACATCTGAAATCAGAAAAGTTAATTCCAGAAAAGATGACTGTAACATGAAGATCTGTGAATATCTGCAATGAAAATTGTGTGCCTTCCAAATAATGGCATCATAAATATAATATATTGGCTTGTGGGGGAGACAGGAATTTCTTGACATTGGGAACATAAGTCTGATGCACAGATGGAGGATTTGAGCAACCTGAATGCATCTTCACTGTTGTTGAGATATAAAGTCTTATTAGGATCTAAAAGTGGAATTAGAGTCTTATACCCACATGGCATGGCTATGTAATGGGTACGTGGGCATGACAATAGCCTGGGTGGGAGCTCATGTTCCTCAGAGAAGAGAGTCCTTGCCCAGGATGGATCAGAAGGAGACAGAGGCACTGACTTGGAATTTATCAGACCAGTTCAGAACAGACACAAAGTGTTTAAAATACTTGGGAACCACCTTACATTGGTGGGTTAATTTTTACAAAGATTACTCAGACAACGACATGTACTTTTTTGTACTAATGCTGTTTTCTTGGGTTTATTTTTGTTCGGCTGGAGTTTTTTTGTTTGCTTTGTTTGCGTTGTAGATGTTCAGGTACATTATTTCCTCTGTGGTTGATTGCTCAATATAAACTTCTACATAAATTTTCCAGTGCTTTGGGAATTTACTGAGAAAAGTTAATTTACTGAGAAAAGTTAATTTACTGAGAAAAGTTAATTTCTAACTGAAATTCTCATTCAATAAGAACATAGAATTTATTTTTAACTTCCATTTATCGAATAAAAATGTATTATAACTATGTTGCTTCAACTGCTTATCCATTTAGTTCCTTTAACTGCATGATTTAATTCCTTTTATTTTAAAGTAGTTTCCATTTCACCCTCTTTTGCATATAGTAATGTGCACTTTATTCAGTGTTATTAAAACTGCTGAAATATTCAACCCTGAACTCCCTCTTCTTATCACACTGTAATCTATTAGTAACTTTACTAGAGAGAGAAAGTGAGTCACAAGTGAATCTACTCTTTTTATTCATGTATTAAATAAGATCTTGTGGAAACTTCAAATTTATGTCCATCAAGCTAAGTAGTAACATCTGAAGTGTGACTAAGAACAACCAGGAGTCTGGAGACTAAGAAGAACAGATTTGTCCAAATTTCACATGATATCCATGTAAATCAAATTTATTCTCAATTTTAAAGACATTGAAGAAGGATTCTCATAACAAAAAACAAGGTTAAACAACAGTAACAATTATGTGCCCACCTACTAATGGATTTTTGGTTGCAATGAGAGCCTAAGAGACAGATTTATTGAGGTATTGAAGTACCTAAAAAGCAATTAGGTAATGAGATTTTTCAAAGGTGCCTTGGTACCAAAGATTGTACTGACAAAGGAGCCTTCACAAATTACTGCTACATTAGGGGTCAAAGACTGCACCACTTGTATTCTCTATTTTTCAGGTATTAAGCAACTCTCAAGAGCTTAAACCTCTCAGCTCTTTCATCAATGGAACACCTCATGTGGCTAAATAACAAGTCACAAGTAATTAATTATCGATTGGACCAAGGAGAGGGACTAAGGATATATTCTCAAGTTAACACACTTCTCTGAGAGCTGGCAGACACATCATTACCTCTCTGCTGGAACAAATGTCTGGTTAATCTAGGTAATACTTATGTGCAGGTAAACCTTATGTGTAGGTAACCATTAGACAGCTTGTAGGGAATAGGCTGTGAGAGACCCTACCAGGGTTCCCTACAGGATCTGAACTGGAATTTATACAATAAAGCTTAACTGAAACTTATTGTATTGGCATTACTCAAAGCACTTTATAGTTGTTAACATACAAGCACCATGCTATTAGTTTTTTACCTGATTTTGAGCCTGGAAAACCACAATTGAAACACAATTAAAAAAATACAGTTTTGTGCATGTTTAGGTCACTTGCCTTCAAATTGACTTATCAGAACATTTTCCATTGTTATGATTGTCAGGGACTTTTGCCATTATACAAATTGTCTGAAATGCCTTTTTGCATTGAAGTTCATTTAAACATCCAAGCCAGCTGTAGGATGAGGTGAGGTCTGGATCCTGAGCACTCCACAGTGAACTGAATGAAGGCTCAACAGACATTCACCTGGATAGATCAAGCAGAGACAGGCTACTGAATTCAGAACATTACATCACCCTATTTCAAGTATCTTAATCTGTTTACTTCTTCAGCTTCCATTACTGGTCCTGTCATACAGAGAGTGGAGATCAAACTTACTTTCATTTTTCTTTGATCACATTGGAATACTCTTAGTAACATTCAGTATAACTTAATAATATCTTTCTTAATTTCATTTCTTTAAACATATCCAAAATTTTGTACTTACAAAGTAACAACATCAAGCTTTTGACAATGTCAGACTGAATGGTGTGGACTCTGAGTGGGTGTCAAGGAAACTTTCGCTTGCAACCATTCCTGCTGGTTAAGACTCACTTTATGTAGGGAGTTAGTAGATTTTCCTTCTGAAGGAGATGAAAGTACATATATGTCTCTTGGATTTTTGCTAGCTTCAGAGTGATGCTGGTTACATATTAAGTTTCTCATTTTAGTAACTTTGTTGAAATTGAGAAGAAGCCAGGTTTGAAAATGTGATAGACCTACTGCATGGCAAGCTTTGATGGTGAATAAAGCAGAGTGATTTGACTTTGATGTGGAACACTTCATTTTGTGAGTTAAGCAGCAGAGTAAAGAAACCTCATGAAGTGTCTGCTAGGTCTGCAGTGTTTTGAGTAATCAGGAAGATAAAAGCAACTGCTAAACTATTCTGAGGCAATTCCAACATCAACTTGTGCAAGTTCATGGTTCTGCAAATGAAATAATGTGAAATCACTATGATGTGGTATTCACCACAGTCAAAATCTGATTTTGACTTCTACAAAACCTAGTGGGTGATTAATGTCAAAAGGCTATGGGTTATTCTTGAGAAAAAATGTAAGTTGTTGTAAGATACTCATAGTGCTTACAGTACACACAACTCTCTAATGACAGGCAATGACAGGAGAATCTAGACCTACTCCTTTTTCGCAGTTTATTGTTAATATCTAGCATTCTGTTCCATCTTAAACTTCAAAACTGTAACCATGTGTTTTCAGAAGTATCATTGTGAGACACAAGAATAATTCATAAGAATGAGTTTGCCACAGCTTGAGAGAAATGGAGGTGAAAGAAAAATACTGATTCTTTTTTAAGTTTTATGGAAGATTTTTAGCAAGGTACTCCTAGAAAAACAGCTGTTAGTGACATAACTTCCCTTCATAGAAAATGAAAAAGCTAGGTTCCTTTTTGTTAAAAATTAAGATTGTTATGATTTTCCCACGTATCATAGTATCTGATGCTGAAATTAATTAACAGAGACCTGTAATAGGTTACTAGTTTTTAAAGTATTTCATCAGCTGCCTTGCATCCAACTAGTAATATGGAAACTGAGCATTTTTTGTAACTGTTAAAAGCACTCTGAACACCATCTAAGAAGATAAGCAAATTTTAAAATCATCAAAAAGTTTATTTTGTGTAATCTTGTCAAACTCAACCACAAAGTTCTTGTAATACATGCCTTTTGGCTGAATTACCTGTAAGATGTTTACTCACGAGACAGAAAAATCTCTTGACCTAATGGGCAGAAGACAAGCTTTGCAAAAGTGGCATATTAAATATGAATCTGTAAATACCTTTATGTGTTTTAAGTTAGACATCTGAAAACTGATGTACACCCATATTTCTAAAAATCATAGCAGAAATTAGTTTGGGAACAATTCTCAGTGAGAATCAGAAAAAATGTAATCTGAGAAGAACATCTGACACTTACTCAAAGGAAAAAGAATTCCAAAGTTAGAGAAGGTTGCTCATGGCTTTGTTTAGTTTAGTTTTGAAAATCTCAAAGGATGAAGATTCCAGAATCTCCCTGGGAAACCTGTTGCAGTGCTCAACCAAATTCACTGTGCAAGTCTTTCCTTCCTTGAAGCTGATTTCTCTTTGCTGCAGCTTGTGACCTCTGCCTCCTGCTTGCCCTTGTCCTCTGAACCCCCAAGATGACTCTGCCTCTGCCTTCTCTGTAATTTCCCAACAGGTCATGGCAGGCTGCAATGAGGTTCCCCCTCCTGCTGCACCTGCATTTCCCTGCACATCACCTGGTGAGGTCTTTTTTGAAAAGGAGTCCCCATATGTGGGCAGCCTCTGTCACTGCAGGGCACACTGATGACTCATGGCAGAGCAGGCACTAGCAATGACATCCTAGCACTCAAATAGAATTAAATTAGAATTTTAACAATTGACCTGAAAAATTAGTAACAATGGCATGGCTTTACCATATTCCAGAATTTAGCTGGAAAAGAACAGAGTAAAATAGAAGATCAAATTTTTTTAATCCAGAGTTCTGGACATCTCAGCAGGTGACAGTAAAGATCCGCGTTATTTCTCTTGGAATTAAAACTCGAGGATGCAAAGGTGGTCCTGACATCATCAAGTCCAATCCTGTTTCATGACAGACAGTTGTAATGTATAATCCCAGGAATATATTTATTGGAGTTTCTTGTAAAAACTGTCTAGGGATTGTGTTCTCATTGCTTGCACTAAAATGTGACTCCACTATAGTGATGTTCAGAAAACCTATTCTGTTTCTCAGACTAGATATATTCAGCTCAGGTTTATAACCATTTGTAATTGTGCCAGGATTTCCTTGTAACTTTAATAACTCTTTATCCTCCCTAGTAATAACATCACTCTTGTATTTATAGTTGCATCCCTTTTTAGGTTTTCATTTCCTGGATTCAAAAAGTGAAAATCATAGCACAGAGCAAAACATCTTTTCTAAAATGTTGTAGAATTGTATTAACCCATTTCATGACGCCATTGTCTTAGTGTTCAATAGTTCCCCTAGTGTCTCTCAACACCTTTACTTCTTCCAATTTCCTCACTCTTTAAAAATCTAACCTTACCACCTGTTCTTTTGAAATACTGAGAGATTTGATTTTGCCACGCATGTGTTCTGAATGACAGCTGTAACCCTTGAACCACTAACACTATGGTTTTGTTTCACCCTCCTTTTCTCTGTCTCTTAGAAACTTCGTTTCTCATTTTTTTTTCTCTTTTCTGTTGAGCTGTCATTTGCAAATAAAGTAGATTAAATCGATCTGTGTGACAGAACAATAGAACAAAAATAAGAGGATAGAAATGTGTTTCTATTGTTCCCATGACAAAGATGACAGCTGGAAATCTTGCTGTCAAGGCTGTCATGGATTATTTGAGCCAAATTCTCATGAACACCTCTTGTATTGGAAGTTAATTGAGAAGGAGGAACAATTTATCTCCTATAAAGTTATTGATCCGAATTTAAAGAGCAGTTTTTAATGTTTTAAACTCAGTGAACCATCCCTCTTGGTACCAAAAACTAAAAGAGCAGATACACAAGTGAGAGTCGGAGTGTCACTCAGCATAAATTTCAAATATGGTGTACGATCTATGGAAAGCTTGCCTATAGGTGTTAGACATGGGTTACAGGAAACTAATGATGTGTCTGCAGCATGGATGGATGAAGAAATGTAGCCTTCAAAAGCTGTGAAATTAAGAGAACATCAGGAAAGGACTAAGTTAAATATTGCTTACTAATTATTCATTACTAATATTTCAAAAATATCCCTTTTAAAACTCATCTGCACAGAAAACTGAAAAACGGTAATTTCTAGGAAAACAGAAAATAGTTTGCCTTAAGAAACAGAAAGTATCATTCTCATACTATTTTCTGCTTTTTTTGCAATGCTGAAAAGATATGTGCTTTTTCTACTCTTTAAAACATTCGAGAACAATATATGTATGATCAGGGTGAAGACAGTATCAAGTTTAAAGGGAGAATAACAACATTACTACATAACTGAATATTATTAATACATTTTTAAATTACTTATCTGTCTCTTAATTTCAGTTTGTAATCTATTTCTATGGATGTCAGAAATAGGCATTTAAAACAAGTTGCATATTAATTGGTATCAAAGTTGTGTCTTAATAGACATCTGATGAAGTACCAATATTAAGTGAAAAGGGGTATTTTTTTAAAAATGTGGTAAATGTCATTTGTAGTTTTTAAAAATGTAGTTTTTGGAGGAGGTTGTGTAATTTTTTATGAAGTTTGGGTTTTCATAGTTTTAAAAATAGATTAGATTTGTTTCTGCTAAGGATTATCAGGTAATTCAAGGACAGGGGTTGATTAATCTCATTCTACAATGTCTAGCCATGTTTGACTAGACAAGAAAGGTTTTCTTTTTTATGTGCAAATCCCATGCGTCCTCTGAAATCCACTCATAAGTGAACACTTTTCATTCATAAAATACGTTAGTTATATTAAATAATAGAAAGGAAGAGGGGGTATCCTTACCTGACAAAGCCATGCACCCAGTTAAAAACATAAATAGACCCAACTAGTGACCTATTGGATCTAGACGCAAATCTACATCATGTTTTCCTACACGTTTATTGGTTCTTATCCACCTTGATGCACTTGCAGTAAAATGATATTGATCAGTTATGAAGAACAGGGGGAACAGTTCAGTTGAAAGGGAGATGATAACTGTTTTAAACAACAGAAACACTGGACATTTAATCATATATTTACACTTTCAACATCCTGCACAGAGTTTTACTGACGAACTTTCTCATCCTCCCATTAGAACAGTGGCTGGTGCTACATATTTACAGAAGTCTCCTACCACTGGAGTAATACACCTCTCAGGCTGATGACAGGCCAAATGCAAAAGTTACTAGCCTTTAGGATTAATATTTTTAATGTGAAGAAAACACATGCAACTAATATATGATACATGAGATATGCAGAATTGCCCTTCTGAAGCCCCCACAATACACCCCTTTAAAAGAAAATGAAGGTTCCCTGAGCTGTATTTTAATTTTTTTCATCAATCGAATCCCAATTCTAGTTGAAGATACTAATAACTTCTCTGCTTTTGTGGTCAAGTCTTGCACCTTCTGCACCAGAGAAGTCATGACATAAATAACAGCAGAGGTAGGATTAGACTTTGCCTCTTCTACAAGACACAACAAAATCACCCAAGCTCATAGTCTTCTACCACAATCCAGTCAGCCTGTCTCCAAAGCTAGGTGCCAAAAATACAACACTGACAGGTTTTAGATTTCAGAAGTAACAGATGTCTTTTCCCCACCCCACCATGTTTTCCCTTTAAATTTCCTTCCTGCTATTGAATTGCACCTGCTTTTAGCAAGAAAACACACTGACTGCTCAGCAGCTTACTGATGTAAACCAGTGAACAGTGGATATTGTACAATTTGTCTGAGGCACAGAAAATGTAATCTACTAAAACCACTAGATGTAAAAGCAGCGACTTTCAATAGAGATAAGATTTATAGCTTCCTTTCTCTAGATACTTAATTTAATCTCTACTGATAGTTGATACATAAATAATAGGTACAGCTGAGACTGATTCTTGCCTTAAAGTAGTGAAAAGATAAGGTCTGAACCCAAACTCTTAACAGTCTAGGCTGTTTCTTTGCATTTTCACAGTTTCATCTCAACTATTATATCTGAGTGATAATGTAACACAAGCCTTCCTCAACCCAAAATACCTATTTTTAAGACAAAAATGACATACAAATTTTTATTATTATAAAAATAAAACCATGACTTTTGAAACATATTTTCTTTCTTTTTTTCTATAAGAATATGCTTTATGATCTTTCTGTTACATATTTTAATATCCTATAGAAACTCAACACTTGTCTTCCACCTCAATGCACTAAACATCGGGTTACAGGGACAGCATGATTTCTTTTCCTTTCACTCTCTCTGTTCTTGTGAATTTTGAATTTTCTTTTTTTCCTTTTTTTTGTTTTTCAGGATGACACAATTTTAAAGGATAAATGTCCTGCCCAGAGCAGCCAGTCACTTCAGTGTAGGGGACTCTTCCATCACATCAGAGCTGTGGGTTTAGCTTCTCTCTGGTTAACAGAGGTCTTTTCCTCTCGAGGTAATTCCTCTATCAACTTGGTTGTAATGTTGAAGGGCAGGCAGCCTTGTTTGTTAGAATTTTAAAAGAAATCTGATTTACTCTGTTCTTCAAAGTAATTGTTGAAGCTTACAGCTTTAGCACTGTAAGCTGGAAGTCCCAAACAAATAGAGACATCTCCCGACAGTTCTGCGTTGAGCATCTGCTGGGACATGGGATTTCAAAACATCTTTTGATCTGTGTTTCTTGTTTGTCAGCACAGGGTTCTTTCCTGCTCAACAGGTCCTTTCAGAAGTGTCTAACTTTCCTGGGCCCTGAGATGAGAAGATATCCCAAGGGTGAAGTATTGAAGAAATTAGAATAGTGGTCTTGTTTTCAAAATCTCTCTTTAGGTTATAGCAGTGATCTGTTACCTATAGAAGTGCTTGAACTACAAGTGCATATGCTAAAAACCTCTGTTTGATGAACATTGTGATGGAACACTAGTGGTGATAGAGGTGGAAAGCTTTTTAGTTGTGTTCATGTTGGGTTCATGATGAGTACATTAGTTGTAAACTTAATTAAAAACTGGATTACTCAATTCATATTTTCAGATCAGTTTTGTGTTGGTTTAAATCAAGTTATTAATGAAATTTTCTCCATTCTTAAGCAGTTGTAAGTACCATTTATCTTTCCAACTCCAGCTCGCAGACTGACTCCGAAAAATCTAACTTCATTTAGATTTTAGCAGATATTTATGATAAATTTAATTTTAATAATGTTCTTTCACATTGGCTTAATTTTTGTTAGTTTCTGAAACATCATTGTAGTTTTTTTTCCTAAACTCCAGTCACAGTGAAGACTTCAGTCCCAAATTTCCTATATTATCAACCAATTACAATACTTTACCCATTACAGAATATATAGCAGGAGTCCTGAGACAAAATATCTGGAAATTAATTTATCAGATGCTTCAGTCTCAAATGTTAATTAATATACTGATAGTTTAAGTATTTTTTTGAAGACCTCTTTTATAAAGGAAGCACATTATTCACTGTTCATCAGTGTATGTCTGGAGAAAAGGACATTGCAATTCATCACAGATTGCCAAGAACAGAAAGTATATTTTAGACAATAAAGCAGCCACATTTTTTGTCTAGAGAGGAACAGATAAGACAGGCTTTTCATAGAAGTGATTTATACATATTTTGTTCATCTTAGCTGAATGCTGAGATCTGATGAAAATTTGTCCAGCACTTGCTGCTGGACATAATATTCTACTATGTCTACTCTGCTTTTTCCATGAGTAGTCTGTCTCCTTCCGGTGGATAATGACCCATAAAATACAGCTGGTGAGTGGGCACAAGAGAGGCAATCCAGGGGCTTCTGAGTCAACAGTGGAAGACTGTGGCTCAGGCTGGCATGATTTCTTTTATTCCTTAGGCACATATATTTTCAGCAGCTAAAGCCAAGAAATTTCAGAGTACGGGGTGTAGGCACTATGAAAACAAGGATCAGCCTTGCCATTTAGAAACTGACAAATCAATGGCTGTCTGTTTCCTAGGTTGTTCACTGCTTACTATTAACTTGTGCCAGGTCAGTTAAAATATGCTGCTTGGAGGGGGTGACCACAAACCAAAACATTTTGTATTTGTGGCTCACAGTGATCTATGTGGGTTGCAATTTAAAAAAAGTGTCCAGCAAACAACAAAAAAAAATTATCTTATGGAACCCTTCAGTACCAATCTAGTCCGCAAGCACCACATGCAGAGAAGAAATGAATTTCACTTCAAACAACTCCTAATTTGACTGTTTTCTATTTCCTGCTACTAGTAACTATATTTAAAGTAAAATAATCAACACCAATAGTAAATGAAAGGCCTGCATACAGTAACAAAGGAAACAGAAATTCCTAAAATATATTAAAAAACTGTTAACCAAATGCCTTGCTTGACTATCCAAAAGCCATGGATAAATGACAATAGGCTACTGTCATCTCATTCTTTGGAGAAACAGATAATCCTGGTCGCTTCATGAATGGTTTGGTTTGTGACTCCTAGGTAAGATAAAGAGGTTCTCATTCCAGTGGTTATGGCAAAAATTATACTACTTGAGACTGTAACTAACTTGGTTTGTCCTTCTTGATGGATTCAGGGAGCTGCAGAAGAGCCAGTGTTGATCCTAGCACCATCTTTATTAAGTGTGCATTAAATGAGTCTAGCATGCTTCATGATGGTGGGTTGAAGTCAATATTACTTGATTACATTTTTTTGAGAGCTGTCTATGTGTTGTTCATCTCATAAGTATCAACTTTAATGTTGGGATATTTCTTAATTAACACACTGAGTGTGTGCCTACAAATACTTCTCTCAGTAGAGGGCATAAATTCTGCTACTATTATGTAATTAATATATTAATAATGGTAATGAAAAGATGGAAGTAGGAGAAAGATAATTTGAAAAGTTCTAATATATGCATGTAGCTTTTCTTGGAAAGCTTTGTGAAACTATTCTTACAAAGGATTGTAATGATTTTGCAATAATTATATGTATAAGCTCTTCAGGGACTTTGATCCTGGATTGCTGCATAAATATTATTATGGACCCATACTGTCACAACGAAGTTCTCTACAAGAAAAGTCAGATAGCGATGCATAGGTTTTTCCACATTTCTCAACTTTCTTAACACTTCCTTGCAATTTCTATAAGCAGCAAAGTACAGTAGGTGATCGTTACCATAGGGAAGTACAGAGCAACAGATCATAAAAAATCTGAGGATCTAAGAGTAAAATACATTTTTAGTAGTTTTATTCATGCTTTCTTCTTCTAGAACTAAAGAGCAGCTGTTCCAAATAATGTGGGTTTTCTTTTTTTCCTTTTTGTTGCTACTTACAGCTTTTGAATTTTTCTGGAAACAAAGAGATACTCACAAATTATATGAAGTGCAACCAACAGCAAAGTTGAACTGAGGTTATAAAACATCTTAAATATTTCAGTTTTGTGAGTAAAAGAATGACTATTGTATGTAGGTCCTCTTGCCACTGAATCATTGAATCACGGAACCATAGAGCACCAGGTTGGAAGAGATCACAAGGATCACCTGGTTTAACCTGTCTTGGCAGAAGCACAGTCCAGACAAAACAACCCAGCACCCTGTCCAGCTGAATCTTAAAATTGCTCAGCAATGAGAATCCACCATTTCCCTGGGGAGAATATTCCAATGGCTGACTGTTCTCATCATGAAAACTTTCCCTCTTGTGTTGAATTGGAAGATCCCCAGGAGAAACTTGTACCCATTACACCTCATCTTTTCCATGTGATTCCTTGTAAAAATGAAACTGACTCCACCATGTTCTTCTTTTTTATTCTGCACTGTGTGACCTTGAGTCTGAAAAATGAGATGTCCTCACCCCATTTTGCAAATTAATAAAAAGAAGTCTTCCACACCTTCCAAGAAGCCTTCTGAGATCTTAACTTCCAGATTGAGGGGGAAAAAAAAAAAAAAAGTAAAATTAACAAAAAAAATTTCTTTTTTTTTTTAAGAAAGATTGCCTCTGGATGTGAACAGAATATAGAGGACTCGTGTTATGGATTCTAAAGCCAAAATGAAGACTGGAACCATTAGCATGGCTTTTTATAAATCACAGGTAATTAATATTTAAAACACTTCTCTATTGAGTCCAGTACCTTGTATATTCCTATGAAGTGTAAGTTATGCTTTGTTTAAAAATTATCCTTTTTTGGTTTCACTGGTTGCTCTAGTCATTGTTCATCTGCTCTCTTAAAAGTGTGTATCTTATTTTCTCTTTGAATTTACTTGGATCAAGTTCATCTTACCCAAGAAATGAAGTTATGTGAGTCTGAAGAGGTTATTTTATCCTCTTGACGGTAACTACATTTTCTAATGCAGAATTTCTAAGGCAGAATTCAAACTGCTTTTAGTGTTATATTTTTTCCTAAACCACAAAAAAAAAAAAAAAAGTTTTCTAGCATAAGCTTCTCATCTCAGACAAATTCCATTTGAAATATTTCACTGTGATTATTTTTTTTATTGACAATTTCCCTTCTAAGATCTGTAAGTTACCTGGTTCTTCACTAAATATACAGAATTTTGAGTTGTGATATTATCTTTACATGTATAAGGTTTTAAGGATATTGTATTTACATAGTAACCTTTATTAACCTGATTTCCCATCCCTTTAGAGAATTAGGTTTCTTTGTAGGGAAAAAAAAAAACAAAAAAAACCAAAAAAAACAAAAAACAAAAAAAAAAAAGACACACTAATTACATTCTTCACCTTTACTTTTGTACTAGATGGATCCCCTACCAGCTTTGTCATGTGTGTTGCCTACATCCTTCATGTCCTGCCCTACGGGATCATCCTGTTGTCCTATGGTAAAACCAGCATTGTTCCAATATTCTGGCATTTCTATCACCTAAAGAAAAAAAAAAAAAAAGAGAGAGAGAGAAACTCAGCGCTGTCTTCAATTTTATTAGAATATCTAACCTCAAGTCATCTGGACCTAGCAATTTTAAAAGATTTAAAAGCAATTTTAATGCAGTTTAGCATACTCCCTAATCACAGAAGGGCTGAGAAGTACTACTTCAGGGAACAGCTTCAATTTGATAAGTATTTTCAAGGAAAACTATCTAGAATTGTCTACTCATTTTTTAACCACCAAGCACAAATAATTACTTGACAAAACAATGGGAACCTTTTACAACAACACTGGAATTTTCTGTTCAATATTCTTGACAACACACACAGTATAATCCTGGTTGGTCGGAGCATGAAAAGACTTGATCTTTCCAGGCTTCCCCATTAGGAGACCTAATGCTGCTAGTGTGTAGTGGTGACATTTATAACTCTGTGTAGCTGGCTATTGATTATTCCTGTTTTTATGAGTTCATAAAGGAACAGATGTTACTTGATATTTTTGTTTAATATTACAGATATGCTGGATTTGCCTTTGGAAATTAGGGTGAATATGGAGAGACACGTTATTATCAGAAACTGAAGCCACATGAAAACCAGCCAAGATGATTTTTGCTCTCAGAGAATCATAGAAAAACCTGAGGCAATACTCTGATCAATGCAAGCTCATCACTGCAGGAGCTTGTAGGAATTCTGTTCTACTGTGCAAAGCCTAGTGCTTACCTAGATGTGACTCTGTTTACAGGTCTAGTTCACAGCAGCTAGCTTATGAAAAACTGAGCTCTATTTTTCACACACGTATATTGCTATTTCTACACATACAAGCTGAGGAAGATAGTTTTATAAGTATTCTCCATCTAGAAAAATACCTAGACTATGGGCTCTTGTACAGTCTACACTACATTGCTGATAGCCTCCCCTCAGCACACAAACTCATACAAACCACATACTTTCAGACAATGTCTGAGTGTTTTTTTAAATCATTCTTCTAAACACTGCATTTTTATGTGCCACTGATTGTAGTTACTGAACAATGCGTAGTCTTTTTGGAACAACATGCATATGCACATGTGCACAGATGCACGTAAATATCTGTAATGCTATATTGCTATCAAGCAAGGTTGTTGACATTCTTTAATAAAGATATTTAAATGCCATATGCTAATTTTTTAGTTTTACTAGTTGTCTAAGGTACAATCAGGGCTTGAGTGGGTTTTTAGATGAGGGCTGTGAGCACTCAGTTGCAAAACTGTGCTGCATTGCCCTTTGATGGTACCCTGAGTATATGTATTAGCTGGTTGTAATGTTTAATCCTGAAATTGCAGGAGTCTGTAAGTATTTAACCTATGGTTAAAGGTATGTGGAGAAGAGGCATGTGGTTTCTGAGACCAAAATCTGAAGAGTTAATTTTCTTCCTGAATATGTTCTAAAACAAAGTTTAGGTCTCAAAGGGTACAGTCTGGTGTCTTGTATTGAATTTCTGGGTGGCCACTCATGCAAGCTTTTCCTTTAAAGTTTAAAGCATCACTAGACACACTGGTGCTTCGAAGTCATCCCTATTTACTACCTGACTGCACAGTTTTGAAGCAACATGACCTTCATGTCTGCTTGATGACTGTATTGAGATTCTTGGAAATGTTTTCATCACTGTTCCTGAATAATACACTTATATACACATCTTCAGCATCTTACACTTCTTGATAGTTGCAGAATCATTCAATTGCATATGATCTGCAGTTGCATAAAGTTATGAGACAGTGACGAGCAAGGCCAAGTGGAGATACACAGGCTTTCACTATGGATCACTTTACTTGAGAGAACAAAAATAGTGGGAAACAGCACAGACATCACACAACCCACAATTTAAGGACTAGATTCACTGGATTGGCTGACAGGCAAATTCTGTCTTCACACCATGATAATCCACACACACCTCTAGTTTAGCAGACCTACAACCTTTGAACCTCATCCATTATGACACAGACCTTCAGCATAAGTAAGCTCTGTGTAGTAACCTGACCTGGTTTGGTTAAAAAACAAGTTTCTCTTTTAGTGAATTTTGCCTGCCAGCTAAAGCCTTCATATTAGCTGCATTTTCCTGGAAAAACAGATACATGTTTTGGTAAACATAGCAATGGAATGGTAACTTATTGACAAGGACAGATTCACATCTCACGAGAGGGACAACGAGAAACTGGTGGCCGAGAAACTGGTGGCCAACAAACTGACCAACGGTGTATAACATTCCATTCACGTGAATACTTCATATAAAAGTGAGAGATCACGAGGATCTCGTCCCTTTTTTCCCTTTTCCCTTTTCTCTTCTGTTTATGGCTGACATTAAGAGAGGACCTTGCTAGTTGTCCCTGCGAACTGAGGCCTAGTGAGAGACTGAATCCAGCTCCGGTTGGCTACAGAGTCTAATCCAGGACTTTGGGTGCTGACTCTGCAGTTGCTGAGACTTTCAAGATTGGTTTTGTATATTTTGTATTATTTTCTCTATTCTTATTAGTAGCATTAGTAAAACATTGTTAATTTTTCCAACTCTTTTCTCTCTGTCCTTCTTTCCCTCCTAATCGCCTGTCCTTAGTGGGAAGGGGGGTGAGGGAGGGGCAAAAGGGGGAAATGTGGGGGAGAGGAGGTTAAGAATACATCTGCCAGGGTTTTATTGTCACTCCGCAATCTAAACCTTCAACATAACCATATTATACTCTGCAGAGTGGATAACATGCCTTGAAAGCCTTCTCTAACAACTTGGCCATGATGGAGAACTCTATTTACCCACAGTAGAGTCAGGAAGATAAAATGTGGAAGGACTTATAGCTCAAAGACCATATTATGAACAATAGCCTGAAAAGTGAAAGGAGCCACAAACTACTAAGTCTCCGACTATATCATGTAGATGACAAGATGAAGTTTTGTCTCAAGGAAATGAGCATTTTGACATGTCAAGAGAAATAAAACCACCCCAAGCAAACAATTAGAAGCTCAAATTCCAATGTTTTGAATGAGACATACATCAGTTTCAGAAACATAAAGTCTCTGGTACAAAAAAAAAAAAAAAATAAATACATTAATTTGGCTTCCTCCACTATGACTTGATGGTGCAAAGCTGCTATCTTTATCTTGAAAGTCCCATCCTGAATTTTGTGACTGTTGTGTGTGTATATTTGGCAGATAATGCTACAATTATGGTCAGTTATCTTAATGTCCAAGAGAGGTGAGGTAGCTAAGCAGATCTCTAAAGAGACCTGGATTTTTGAAGCAGCTGAGGGGAGGAAATGCTCCATCTTGCTGCTTGTATGTTTACCTGTGCTCCAAACTACATCATATCTCAAGTTTGTTTTTTTATTTATTTATTAACAAAATATTCACATGCTGTGTATAAGCTCTCTTGACTTGAATATGCAGATTATTCTCCCATTTTCAGTATATGGCATTGTGTAAGTTTGCACATGAACACAGTCTTCTGGTGTATTGAAACTAATACCTGTATGTATTAACTACTTTAAAAAAAAAAAAAAAAAAGAGAAAGCAGAAGAAAAGTAAAAAAACATTGATACCAAATATCAGTAGCTGCACTCTTAAGGAGTTTGCAGGAAAAGAAAACAAACATTTCTACCTCAGCATATCTCTGCCTTCTTACTAAGTAGAACAGATAGACTGAAAGACAGTATTTTGGAGATGTAATCCTTCGACTCTGTTTATAATGTTAAAGATTTCATTCTGTGTCACTCTGTGTTTGGTCAAGTCACAGTTACATTGCTTAAGGGAAACTTGCTTTTTCTCATTACACATTGTAAGATTTATACATTCCTTAAGTTGGAAAGAAAGCTGTTTAAGGCAAAACCAATTTTCACTTGTGCCTTAAAGGAGAGAAACAATACACAAACTCTAGTTCTTATCTATTTTGTTTCCTTACTCTATTTTCCCTTTGGTTAGTTGATGGGAAATAAATTCTCCAAGACCATAGATTTTATTAGAGCCGAATGTCAAGCAACTTCAAGTAGAATGTTTTACTTAAGTATTTAAACTCTCATTAAACTTAATAAGTTTGTCATAATAAGGCCACCACCAAAAGAAGCTAATCCACTAACAGTTAAAATTATTTATGTCCTTTATTTTTGCATGAAAGGCAAATTTTGATTAGTATGCTGTACCTGGGAATACAGCCAACCAGCTAAGGGCATTTTTTCTGATCTGAATGTGTTTTTACTTGTTAATAAGGAAGTGAGACCCAAGGCCCACATTTGTTTCGACCTGTGAAGGACTTCCAGGGCTCCTTCTTCCTCTGAGTTCTGCAGGGAGACAACTTGTTCAAAACAGTAAGAATAATTTATTGTACTAGGTGCAAAGCTCATTTTCAGCGCAGAAGTGGAAATTCTTATGTTAAATAAATCCTGTTCCTAGGCAAGGAACCTCAGTAAATGTTGGCATTTATTCAGCTTTCTGGAAATAATGTTTTGGCTCCTAGCACTAGGCTGATTTTAAACTAAGTAAGATGGACAGACAAATCTTCATCGCACTTAATGCCCTTGTCTGAAAACTGCTTGGGTTATGCAGAGATTTAAAGTCCCTGACATAAAATTTGGACTGGGAAAACGTGAATGCCATGTGACTAAGCAGAGGTGGTTTTACTTGAATCAGAAAAAGGAAAGGAAGAAAAAAAAGGAGACTGAGACTTTCATTTTAATCAGATGAAGAAAGGCCATCCATCCACCTGTATTTCAGGAAATACATACACACGATTTCAAAGGACTGCAATAAAGGAATATTCCTGAGAGCTCAATATAAAGCTTTGAGAGATGTGGACTAGGTCTCAAGCATCATTTGTGATGAGTGCGACCATTCTTCACTACCATCTCATGAAAATATCCTTAGGAATATCAAGTCAAATTCAGGTCTTGCTTGTATTCCATACAGTTTAATCATCTCATGTCTGAAAAGGAGACTGAACTGAGAGCCAGTCATGTGTGTGTGTTTTCTCACTGCCCCAAAAATTAATGTCTAGCACCCTTTGCTCTCAGATGTCATTCTTTCTTACCTGGAACCCTGGCTTGAACAGAGTTGAAATTTTCCTTTTATTTATGGACAATTATCTCATATACCAACGTAAT